>NW_026057576.1:78973480-78979732 GCF_023721935.1 Panthera uncia
ACATGCTGGAGGCCTGTGCTCATGTGCTGGGGGCGTGTGCTGGGGGCGTGTGCTTGTGCGCTCGGAGTGTGTGCTGGGGGTGTGTGCTTGCATGTTGGAGGCCTGTGCTCGTGTGCTGGGAGCGTGTCTCGTGCACCGGGAGTGTGTGCTGGGGTTGTGTGCTGGGGGAATGTGCTCGTGCGCTGGGGACCGAGGGCCGGCTGGCAGGGAGAAGCCCAGCCTCTCCCCTGCAGTCTCCCCTCTCATACTGATTCCTTCACGATAAGCAGATGATACTACCTGCGAATTCTCCCTCGTATTTCTGCTTGGCCGTGCACCCCCAAAGCCCCATTTGTGGTGGTAACTTCCTCGTGCCTCACCATGGGCCTCACCATGGGCCTCGGGGGGCTGTGAGAGCCACAAAGTCGCACAAAGGACTCATGGCGCCATAATGAGCAGGACGCCAGCAGGGTGCTGCTCGGGCCAGCTTTGCACTCAGGGGAGTTCATTTCCTCTCGAATTACCTCAGCTTTGGAATCAGCCCTCACGTTTTCCAAGCAGCACAGACGTCTCATTTTGTCCTCTGTACATCCACCGCGTCGGTGACCCTGCACCAAAGCAGAAAGCTTTCGTGGAGAAGGAACAATGTTCTGGGCTGCAGGTTCCGTGGCCGCGCAGGTGTGGGTGACTGAGCTGCGGGTCCCGGATCCTGGGCGGGAATCCTGCCTGTGGCAGCCACACTCGGGTTTGGAGCCCAGGCCTGGCTGGCCCCTGGGATTGAAGCCTGCAGCCCGGCACATTCTCACCGGAGTCACAGCACGGGTCCCAGCCATCTCCCCTGGTCTTCTGCACCAGCGGCACTGTTTGCACATCCTGCGGAGCCGCCCTCCTGTGCCACCTCGCTTTGGCCGTGGTATTTCCTGCAGCCTCCTGAGAGCATCTCTTACCCAAGGGCCTTTGATGCTGTCCTGGGGGCCAGGGCATTGGTCTCAAAGACACAGGCAAAGCGCACCACACTGGAGCCCCCCGGCCTCACTGGGGCCCCTCCGAGAAGAGGAACCTGTCTGGGTCTTGGGGCCGCTGCCGGCCACCAGCCCTCTGCCAGGCAGAGGGGTTTCTCCTTCCTCTGATTTCCTGTCCCCCTCAAGCCACCTGCTCCTTCCTGAGCCAGCCTGCCCCCTTCCTGGCGAAGCCTGCCTGCTCTGTCCACGCACTCAGGGGTCCATCCTGTGCTGTGCCCACCGCCTGCCCCAGGACCTCCCAGGAGAGCGTGGCACCCACGGGCCCCGCATTCCAGGCCGCCAGAGCCTGGACCCTCCGCAGAGCCGCCCCAGCCCGTGCCCTGGCCACCAGGTGCATACAGACCTCCCACAGGTGACGTACAGAGCCACACCCGGGGGAGGAAAGTCCTCCTGCAGGGTCAGTGCCAGGCACCCTCCTCCAGGTCAGGGTCACCATCCCCTGCGTGGGGCTTAGGTGTCCTGGGCTTAGAGCTGCCTTGGGTTTACATTTATTTCCCTATTGGCAGAAGCCCGTTGTTTGATTTCAACAAGCCACCCACCTTTACCCACTCTATGCGGGCGCTTTAAAGGCTCAACCAAGATGAAGCTTCCGTGTGGGTCAACACTTAGGATGTTCTGTATGCTGCACCATGTTCACATTCCAGCTCTACTCCAGAGGCTCCCCTCCCTGAACCTGGGAAATCACAAGAATAAAAGGTTTAGTTCCTCTCCCTGGAAACACAGGGTTGCAAGGCTGGGTACTCAAGCCAGCCGGAGGGACACGGGGGCCCTGCCACCTTGGCTCTCTGGGCTGCCTTCCTGGGGCATAAATACAGAGGGGTGCAGGGAGCCCCTGCCCACTGGTGACCTGGGTCGTGAGAACAGGCAGCTGCAGTGTTTCCAACAGTGTGGTCTGGTTCTGACCCCTGTCCTGCCCCGGGCACCGCTTCCCCCAGGAGCCTCCCCCCCGCCACACACAGCTGGCCTGGTGCACCACAGCAGGCTTTGTGGCGACCCAGCACCAGGCCGGCCACCCCTGACAAGGTCCTGGGGAGCTGGGGGATCCGAGCCGGTCCAGGGCTTCCGAGCAGACGCACAGCTCCTTCCGGGTGGCTCTGCGCAGGTCCCCCGAAGCAGGGTGCGACCCCGGGGAACTGGGGTCAGGCCGCGGTCAGCCCCAGGGCAGAACTCCAAGCCCAGCCCGTGTCCCCTTTGGGTGTGCGATGTGAATCCGGTCCGGGGCGACCCTGGGCGGAGGGGCACGACCCCGGCCCCCTGACACGTGAGGGAGGGAAGGGCGGGCTGGGGCATCTCCTTCCCCTCCTGCCGCCCCCCTCCGCCTCCGAGGCCGCCCCTGCCCCAGACCTTTACCCCTCTCTCTCCTCTCCCGCCCCCTGCCTGGAGCCCCTCCTCCCCCTCCGCTCTTCCCGCGGCCTTCACCCTCCCCCTCCGCCCTCCACCACGGCCCCGCCCCCACCTTTCTCCGCCTCCCTCGTGCGCCCTTCTCCCCAGCACCCCTCCCCCTCAGCCGCCCTTCCCCCAGCGGTCGGGCCTAGAGCAGCACCTGTGGCGGAGTCCGAGGACGCGTGAGGACGGTCCAGGCCGGGCAGGTGCGCGGGGGCAGGGGCGGCGGAAGGGGCAGGGGGTGGGACGCGGAGGGGCCGTCCCACGTGGGGGACCCGACCGGAGTCCCAGCTGTCACAGGTTGGAGGGCAGCGGGCTCCAAGGACACAGATGCCCCTCCCCATCGTGACGGGGTCCTCTCGGACGCGACAGGTGTCACCCATGCCCCCCCCCCCACCTTGAAGAGCCACATCCTGGGCTCTTCTGAAACGCGTCCGCTGATTGGTCGGGTGTCAGGACAGGTGTGGGGACAGGTGAGGGGCAGGTGGGCATGGGGGCACAGGAGGGGTCCACCCACGTGCATCTTTCGGAACCTGGTCGCAGGGAGCCGGCAACGGGAAAGGCGGTGGCCCAGCGCCCCCCCTCTAGTCGCTGAGCTTTTCAAAAGCGCGACTCAAGAGAAGACTCTCAGACTCAAAATAACAAGGCTTTTGTCCTCCGACTTCAAAGGCCGTTCTACCACTTTTTAAAGGAAGTCTGGCTTCTCTGGGCAGCACCGACACTTGAATAAGAGTGAGCTGGGGGAGGAGCAGACTTCTGCCCCCAGCAAGCACAACTCCTATCCTTGCTGGAAACATCCCATCCAGGGGCAGCCCCTAGACTAGGAAGGGGTCAAGGCACCCGGAGCAGGCCCAGGAGGATGTGCAGGGGATGCTGTGAGACGCCCCAGGATGTGTGTCCACGGGGAGCTGCAGGGGCGCCACCAAAATAGAAGTGCATCCCCAGGGGCCACTGGTGCCCGAGTCCTGGAGTCCTGGGCAGGCGGAGGACCCCACCTGGCAGGTAGGCGGGCGGGGGTGGGTTGGGGGGGGGGGCCTGGGGAAAGAGCCTGTGCATTGGAGGGCCTTGTGCCCTGCAAATCCGTGGGGTGACTGGCCCAAAGCTGGTTCTGAGAGCTGCGTTCTGCCCCAGCCTCCTCGGGTCAGCTGTAGCAGGTGGGAAAAACACCCTGTGAGGTGGGGACAGAGGACACTCCTGCCATGGACCTGGGTGGGTGGGGAGGACGGTGCTCTCTGGGGTGAGTCGGCTCTATCTCAGGACTCCCGTAGAGTTTCCGGACCTGCCCGCCTCGTCCCACCCCTTGGGCTGGCTGCGCCCTCCCGGGCCCTGAAGCCACAATCTGGGCCTGGCTGCCACTCCCGGGTTGTGGTGCCTCCGCGTGCCTGTGTCTGCATCAGTTTTGCCTTCTGTGAAATGGGAGTGTCGCCTCGCTGCCTCATACAATTGTGCAAAGAAGTGGTTTGTGCACAGAGCTGCTGGAAAGCAGGGGCCCACAGCCCACGGGGTGGGCTTGTGCCCCGGAGGCTTTGGGCTTGGGGCTCCGAGTTGCATGTCCCCAGTTTCCAGGGTGAGTCTTTTTTAGAGCATGGTAGAGGCAAGGCTTTCTTAAGGAAAAACTTGCAGGAACGGTTAGAAGGAGGCCATAATTCAGGGGCAGGAGCGACGGAGCCGCAGAACGGCCGAGAACATCTAACAGGCGGAAGGACTGCATGTAGCCAGAAACCCGCCTCGGCCTCCAGCAGAGTCCCTCCCCTGCAACTACTTCTCCCCTCTCCCATCCTCACTGCTGCAGCTTGCTGGTGATTCTCTCTCTTTCTGAGTGTCAGGCTCCGTGGTGCAGTCTTTAGCTAAAACCTCGACTTTTGTCTGGGAAAGTGGCATCTTGGCGAGCGGAATGAGGACACGGTCACGGCAGAAGGAGAGGTCTCTGACTTCTGTAACATGGGGGGATCCCTGCGGTTGAGCCAGAGGCCCCTGCAGTGTCTGTGTGACACACAGGTGGCCTGGAATGTTACCGACAGACACACGGCACGTGGCCCCAGACTCAGTTGATACAGAAGTTAACAAGCGTTCAGTGCATTTCTCCTCTCGTGTTTGCTTGTGAGAACATCGGTGAAGCTGTTTCCTGGCAGGTGGGGACTCTGGGCTGCAGACACGCGGGCACAGGTGACGCTGGGCCCGGAGCCACCTCTGAAGCAGCCCCCGTGATGCTCAGAGGCCCCCATCCTTGACAGAGGGCAGAAGATGGGGGTCAGTCTTCACCAAAACACCTGCAGAAGCGGCTTTGGGCTGGGCGCCCGCACAGGAAGGCAGAGTCTGGCAGTGCAGTCGGCTCGGGGTGGCCGCTGATAGAGGCTGGGGAGGGGGCACCCAGTTGCCCGTAGAGTCTCAGTGGGCTCTGGGTGGGCATAGCTTGCCTATGGTATTTTCCTCTTTGAGATGGGACATAACCCTCCTGGCCTCCTGGCTTCCTCGAGTGAAACTTCCAGAACTTTGACTCCACAGTAGGATGTCTGACACTCCAGGGTTACCAGGAAACTAGGACATGTCAACTTTGGGGTCGGGCAGGGGAGGAGGTGACGATCCACCCCCCCCCCACCTTCTCTCTCCTAGAACCATCTTCTTTGTTCATGAATGATAACACCACTTTTTGAGTATGACAATTTGTAACCGATAACGCGATTGTCACGAGGGGCAGCGACAAAGCCAGTGGTGACGCTCCTCTCCAAACACGCTTCTCTAGTGTTCCAGCTCCGGTGAGAAGCAGCGGGGACGCAGAGTCTGATTTCCCGTCCTGGTGCAGCTGTCTGTTCAGTGAGAGTGTGTGGTGGCCCGGGCGCCTCCCTCGTGCCACCCCACCCGGTGACATCACAGAGCATGAGCGCCACTGAGCCAGGGTGGTGGCACGTCTGATGCCTGGAACCCGTGTACACAGGCCGGCTCCCCCGGGAACTCTGTGAGGGCAGGGGCTGCCTGATGCAGGAGCGAGTGCGCAGGGAAGTGCGCAAGCCAAGGGAAAAGCCGGCGAAGCTGGTTGGCTTGGGTCTTATGCTGTGCTTGGCCACGTCCCCATCACCCAGCCCCTGGGTCCCTTGGGTGCTGTGTGGGGGACACCTGGACTCCAAAGAGGGACAGAACCAGACACGGGTGCCATTGTCTCTCCGGGTTCGAGCTGCTTATAGGGGCTTTTTCAGAGGCAGACAGGACAGCCAAAGGGCCCCAACACAGTTTGGTGCTCAGTGGGGACACCAGCCCGGAGGTTGTTACAGTGAATAGGCCTGACATCTGGTTTCTCTGTGCCCTTGGGGCTACACTAGCTGTGGGAAACTCTGCGATGGAGAAGGCTCTCTCTCTCCTGCCTGTGCCTCTCTGCCTGGGGACACTGGGGGCACTGTCCTGAGCTTCTGGAGAGGTGCAGTCCTGGGGGAAGGAGGGAGCCCACCTCCCAGGCCCCTGGTGCCAGCTGTCCTTGGGCCGGAGGCTGACCCGCCAGGGGGAGAGGGAGGCTGGGACCTAGCAGAGGAAGCAGGGGTCGGGGGAGCCTCACCGGTCCTTCACCCAAGTTGGGTGGGCGGCACACTTTTGAGAACGAACTAATTAAAGCAGCTCTTGGGTCATCTTGCTTATGTCTTGAGACCAAGTGACTGATGACACTTGTGCACTGCGGCAGGGAGGGCTGGACAGAGGGGCCGGGTGGAGGGGCTGGATGGTGGGGAGGGCTGGGTGGAGGGAAGGGCTGGACGGAGGGGCTGGATGGTGGGCAGGGCTGGACGGAGGGGCTGGATGGTGGGCCTGGGCAGGGAGGGCTGGACAGTGGGGCTGGGTGGAGGGAAGGGCTGGACGGAGGGGCTGGATGGTGGGCCTGGGC
>NW_026057576.1:78979742-78987736 GCF_023721935.1 Panthera uncia
GGGTGGAGGGAAGGGCTGGACGGAGGGGCTGGATGGTGGGCCTGGGCGGAGAGGGCTGGACGGAGGGGCTGGATGGAGGGTAGGGCTGTGTGGAGGGGCTGGGCAACAGGAGCTCTCCTGGTCCTGGCAGTACTGGAACAAAGGTGGACTCACACACTCGTCCTTTTCTTTCTAGTCCGGAAGTTTAAGATTACAATCAGCCTGCTGGTTTGAAATTCTCTGAGCAGAATTTGGAAGAAAAGAGGAAAAAACAGGTTGTTTAGTTTTAACCCAGAAAATCATTCCTCCTAGTTTTTAGTATCAACACCAGACTCAGGCTGTCGGAAATCCTTAGCCTCAGTGTGACTGTGGCCGCCGTGTGCGCCCTTCCTGGAGCACCGCACACGGTGTGATCGTCTTGGAAACGTGGGTGTGGGATCCGGAAGGCCCCAGCTGCTGCCCAGGGAGAGGGGCTCGCCATCCCTGGCGTTCGGTGTGAAGGCTCCTCACCCTGGCCCTGTGTGAGGAGGTTAAGAAAACGTCATAGGGATCCAAGCACATGTCCAGAGAAGTTACGTGCAGGACGCGTACGGGTAACCAGCAGCAGTGTTTGTAAAAATGAGGGACGGGTGCGTTTTGTGGGACAGGCAGGGAACCCGGCTGGAGCTGTGTGTTTGGGCAGGGAGAGAGGGAGGAAATGGGGTGCCTTCCCGGGCAGGGGTGCGGAGTTGTTGGTGCCCGATGCACTTGGGAACTGGCTGCGTCTGCCGGCTAGCGCCACCCCCCAGTCCGGTGGTGGCTCCTTCCTCCCTGTGAAGACCGGCAAGGCTCCGTGCCAAGGGTCCTATGTAGGCAGCAAGTGGGAACCCCTCCCCAGGGCCGGCCGGCAGTGGTGGGCTTTCAAAGCTGCCCGGGGGTCTAAGAGGCGGTCAGGCCTTTGAGCGGCTCCAAGGGCAGACTGGCTGTCGGGTAGCTGGACCGTCGGGGAGGGCCTGAAGGACAGGATAGGCGGGGCCGGTCCCCAGCAACCAGGGGCTTGGGGGGAAGGACTGACAACTGGTGACCTGGTGGCCAGAGAGAGGGCACAGTGCCTGCGCCCTGCGGCAGCCGCCTCCGGGGCGTGGCTTCAGTCAGAGACAGAAGCAGAGGTGATGTTCGTGGAGCCACAAGTAAGGGTTGTTAAGTTATGTCATTTACATCTGTACCCTTGAAGATGGGGCCCTGCGGGTGTGAAGTCGACAGAGGGAAATGAGAACGAACCGGAAACAGGCTCAAAGACCAGGCACAGAAAAGCACGGTCGGTAGTGACCTGCTGAGGTGACCCTTGCGCCCCATGCATGATTCCGGTGCTGTCTGTTTGAGATGCAGCTACCAGCTGTCTCTTTAAATTCAACCCTGCTTCCAAAAACTTGACTGAAGTTTCTTTGCCAAATTTTCACTGGAGGGATAATACCTTGATGTTTGTTCTGGAACTCAAGAGGACATTCTTTGCTCAGAGGATTTAACGTGTTTTTAAGTAATCTGAATAAGCAACCAGCAAGGGTTCTGAAGTTTGCCAGTTCGGTGAATGAGACTGTGACCTTGAAACCGGGGACCCAGGGATTTTTATATCCTTGAAACAAGAGCCTAAATGTCAAGGGGGAAAGATCTAGGCCTTTGTTTTTCTTAAGCAGCAGAAGTAAATGATATTTTTGTTTATGCAACCTTTACTCCACTTAAGTACTGGGACAGCAGGCTGGTTGCTAACTGAGCGTTGACACAATGGAAGGCAGTTGGAGAACGAGTGTCCTCGTGGACGCACTCTGGCCGTTTCTGAATAAGCGCCGCGGAAGGCTGCGTCTGGTTATTTGGGCTTTATTCGCAGACACAACGCCAATGTTTTTGGGCAGGGTGACCTCATTTTTGTGTTAAAATCTGTTTCCGCACTGCAGACTTATGTTTGACTGCTGGAGATGTGTCCCATGCCAGAGGGCTGCACGTGACCATCGCTCCTCCCTGAGACGATCCGATGAGGCTGAGGAGGAAGAAGGTGACCATCAGATCGATGTCCCTGACGTCATCGGGCTTGTTCAAGACCAACCCGGGGGGTCAGACACACCCACAGGTGGGGATCGCGCCTTATTTCTGTCCGGAAGCTCGCGCTGGTGATCGGACTTGCACGTCCTCCTCATAGCTACTGTGGTCCTGGGAGCAGGTTGATTTCTTTTGGATCACTGTCGCCTGCTGTTGCCTATTGTCACCTGCCCACGGCTGGCAGGCAGTCTCCCAGGATGGTCCTCACCGGGCCACCTGGCGGTTCTTCAGATGAGCGGTTTAAGACGAGGTCGGCTCCGGTGAGAGGGGAATAGTTCATTCGGGTCTGCAGTGAAACACCTGCGCCTGAAGGAGACCGTCACCAGGCTTTGCTTCAGTTCTCAAAAACACGTGATCCGTGGTTTGAATCGATGGGTCGAGCTCCTGCCGGTCAGCAATCTGCAGCCGGTGCCCGGAGGACAGATGAGCAGGACCAAGGGGTTAGACCCCACTGTCCTCAGCGCCCAGCCTGACCCCCGTCCAGGCCCGGGCCCTCCCTCGCTCCCCTGGCCAGGGTCTTAACGGGAGGGAGAGGCTGTCTCCACTCTGAGTTTCACCCACACAGAGTCATTGCCGATCCTCCCTGTCCCGCTCCGAAGTAGTTTTCACTGGATGGGGTGAGCCCTGCACCCACCACCAAGGGACAACATGACACGGATGGCGAGTGTCCATCTGGGGCTGGACTGGAGCCAGGCAGGCCTCTAGGAATGCGGGGAACACTCCTCCTTGCTCTGCATCTGGAGCTTTCTCGGCCTTGCCCTAGCTGGGCTCCGCCACAAATGGCCCTCTGGGCGGAGGCATCCCCGGCCTCCCCCTGGAGCTGTGTCGCGGGCATCCCTAGGCGAGCAGCTTGTGAGCATTTCCCTTCAGACGGGGTGGGGGTGGAGGGTCTCATAAACACCCCAGACCTGGTGGGCCTGAACCGTGGCCCCAGTGACAGACACTTGCGTGTGTGAACACCGTTGGCCATTTGAACCTGGCTGGTGGGTAGTTGCATCCTCCGGTGGTGGCCTTGCCAGCATCTCTGTTTAGTAGGTTTCGAAACTTGATTTTTGTCACTTGCCTTGTTGGTGACTGTTGGCGAGTGAGAGGCCGCAGCCAGAACCCCCAGGGCGGTCTCCCCGAGATGGCGTGGCCCCGGGCTCTGGGAACTTGGGATGGTGCTGGCTATCAGCAGGTGTGTCCACCCCTGGAAGGGCACTTGGGGTGGAGGTGGCTCCTGCCTGGAGCAAGAGCACAGTTACGGGCGCAGACACCATGGAGCACTGACTTTCGCGGCTAGAAGGTTATCTAGCTCTCCGTGCTCAGTGGGGCTGCAGTGAGCCTCCGTGATGGCTCAGACTCCTGTGGTGGTTGTGCCCCCAGCTCTGGGGACCCTGCTGGGAGAGACTAAGGGCGGGGAGGAAGCGGGGCATATGGGTGACAGGCTGACCGCTTCCTAATGTAACCACATGTCCTGGGCTGAGGCTCCAGAGTGGACTTGGAGGCTGGACCGTGGCTGTCGTGCACTGGCCCGGACTGTTCACGGCCGCACTGAGCAAGCAGTGTGTCAGGCAGGGAAACACGTGGCTGTGAAGGGTTCGTGAGTTTGTGTGTTGGTTTGAATGCCCTTGTCTGAAGTGCAGGAGCACGCACTTGTCACTGCCAGTGGTTCCGTGTCGCCGCCGCGGTGCCGCGTCAGGGAGACGGGTCCACTGGCAGGGGCGAGCTGTCCCGGTTTGGGAATGTTGTTGCCACGGTGTTTACTTTTCAAAAAGTTCTGTCTCTCCTGATCGGTTAGTAGCGTCTTTAATGATACCACACCTGAATAGGTACCGGGCAGAGACAACTAAGTGCGGTCACTGACGTGGGCGTGAAGCGGACAGTTACCGCCTGCAACATGAGGTTGAATCGTGGCGTCGCTGATGTGTCGCAAAACCCGTCGGATATCGATGCTTTCACACGGCTCACCTGATGCCTTAGTGCATTTAGGACGCGGGCTTGTGCAGGTGGCGCGGGTGGCCCATGGGGGCCGGGGGCCCAGCTGCGGGAAAATGTACTGGGAAGGAAGGAAGCTCCAGGATTTCTGGTGTGGCCACTGGGCCTCAGCTCCGCAGAGAGCAGAATGGCCACTAGTGACCGCGGGTGGCATTGTGCGTGGTCTCACAGGCGCTGTCCTGTGGTTTGTCTCCCGGAGCTCACGCCACGTTCCCGCAGAGGCCCCCTCCCCACGCACACTGCCCACCCCCAGCAGCCGCTCTCCTGCTGTCCATTAGCACAGGACTGATTTTGTTGTGTTTCCGCAGACAGTTGGTGGCTTTCCTGTTTCCCTCTGTGCTTGATGTAGTGTGTTGTATGATTACGGTGATCCAGGGGCCAAAGTGCTCTGGAGGAAGTGTGTCTGTGGGCCGTAACCAGCGCAGACGAGGGCCGTCGGGGAGGAGGTCTTTCTCCCTGTTGCCTTGCCCGTGTCCGGACTAAAGTCCTGCCCATCAGTCCGTCCTGCCCACCTGTCCAGACCCACAAAAGTTCCACCTGTTCCGCAAAGCGCTGCTCTGTGACACGGCCGCTCAGTGTCGGGGGTGTGGGGCCTCCCCGACCGAGCACAACTGTGTTGTCCCCGGCAGGGCAGGTTCCCCTGCCTCCGAGACACGGCAGCGTGAGGACAGGGAGTATTTCCTTCCCCATGTCCCGTGCCACTGTTTTCATCTTCAGTGTTCCAGGCCTGGCGGTATTTGGGAATTACCGCACCTGCCTGCAGGGTGGGTGGTCCGCGGACGGGCCAGGTCAAGCGGCCAGTAGTGCTAGGCCGCGTGGAGTCCGCGAGAATGTGTCCTGAAGTGCCTGACCCACGTGGACAAGAGGCCCGGAAGAAGTGGCTGCAGGATGTTGTGTGTATGCGCAGCAGGCAGCCCGCGGGGGGCCGGGGGGGGGGGATGGACAGAGCCCCTTGGGGCGGGCAGAGAAGGCCCTGAGCAGCCGTCCCGGGATAGGTGGGAAGGAGCCTTCGGTCTGTGTCCTCGCGGACGAAATTGGAGAAGCTGGCCGGCGCCACCCCTGGAGGCTGTACTGAAAACAAATTGAGGCATGGATAAAAGTCTTCACATGGTTTGGTTTCAATCAGCAGGTTCCACCTGCAGGGGTTTAACCTAAGGAATCAATCAAAAACTGTCACCAAGATTCATGAACAAAGCTGTTCCCGACAGTCATTATTTATGCTAGTGAGTGTTTGGGGAAAAGCGAGGTCACGTGTTAAGAGTTTGGTGATGCTGTCTGGTCACTCAGACGACACAGTCACCATGTCTTGTGCCCTAAGTGAAGCCCGGCTACAAAACATCGCACCACAAGGACGACTTTGTAAACAGAGCACGTGCACTTTTGATCAGAGATTTGCAGTTGTGTTTTTTATCACCCGTTGGTAATCTGTTTTCCTCTGTCTTTCTGTGTCAAGAGACTGTGTTATCTCTGTGAGAAGAGGGTTTCCTGAGGCAGGACGTGAGGTTGGACGCATGCAGGTGTCAGGACCCAGCCCTGTCCTGCACTGACCCCTGTTCCTGGACATGTCCCCCACACAGGCTGCTTCTGCAGGAACCATCCCGCCTGGTCTCCCTGGGTCTGTGCCCCTTCTGCCAGGCCAAGCTCACCCTGCGGTTTGGAAGGGAAATGTCTCCTGGGAGAACGTTCCTAGCACTTTGCCGGTGGCCCTCGGAGAAAGGCCCGAGTGTGCACAAAGCCACGGGAAGTGGGGACAGGGGTCCTGGCGTGGCCAGACTGGCGTCCCCTGGAGATGAGGGTCAGGCCTGGTGGCTCTGCCCGGTGTCGGCCCTCGAGGCCACGGCCCTCCCACACCCCGGCCTGCCCCGACACCCTCGCACCACGCTGTGGCACCTCAGAGTGGCACTGACGTGTCTTTGTCCCGGATTTTTCTTCGAAACCGTAGCTCCTGAGAACCTGAACCACCTCCTGGAGGGCACTTTCATTAAAGACGAGTCGCAGTGGCCCTTCCTAGAGGTATGTGACGTCTGCTCGTCCGTCCTGGGGATGGAGGCGGCCGCCGTGAGCATTGCTTGGATTCACTGATTCTTCAGACTTCCCGTGTCCTGGTCTGCTCGCTCCCTTCGCCCTTGTTAGTTGGCACCCCCTGCACACGCTCGGTCCTTTCCCTCGTGTTTACCGGTTTGTAGGATGGTACATTTGTTGCTGGCATCTCCCCGAGGGAAGTGGGGAGGGCGTAAAAATACCGCTTGAAACCCTTAAAAAGTAAAATTGAACCAAGTATGGTTAAAAGACCTCGTCGGCTTTGCTCGCTGGCTGCGTGCCCGGGCAGCGGCCCGTCCACGGAGGAAAGGGGCTCCAGGTGTAGAAGGCGAGGACCTCGCTTACGAGCAGGAGGACGAGGAACTTTACTCTGGAAGAAAAGCGGGGGGCCCTTGCGGGGTCATCACTTAGGGGTCCGGCCGACAGGCCACCGACTGGCTGGTGCTGCTCAGGACACTCTGTGGCTGGGGAGTCAGAGCTGTGATTAAGTCTGTTTGGTGACAGGCCAGCGCCTGCTCCGTTTGGGGCCTGTGTTGTGTTTTTAACAGAACTAAGAAACTTTGATATTCTATGTACGTTCAGCTGTTCGTATTGGTCAAATTGTCCCTTTTGGGGCCTTGGGAGCCCCCCGGGTCCGCCGGGCCTGCTGCCACATCCTGGGCGTGTCCTTGCAGAGAGGAGCAGTGATGAGCGCCTGGCACGGGGCTGCCCACTGCCGCTTGGCCATGCCACTCCTTTGCACTTCAAGTGTGCCACACGCACATGCTCGTGCGCCCGAGTTCTTAGCCGCAGAAGCTAACGAGCTGTGTGGACAACACACACATACTGCCTGCCGCGTGGCCTCAGGGGAGGAGGGTCTAGAAAGGGCAGGGCTGGCCTCTCAGCCACAGGAGGCAGTGCGGAGGGTGGGATCCCCGTGCACACATGTGCCACAGCACGTCCACGGCTGGCATGGACCAGAGCCTCTCCCCTCTCGTAGCTGGAACACACTGATTCCTTCTGATGCTCTCAGTTCAACTTCGGGACCACGTGGGGCCCAGATCTCTGTCTTCCTGACCCCGTGCCCCAGTCCCACTTTCCAGTGACAGCAGCAGCCGGTGTGAACGGCAGAAGCCACTCCGTCCTGGACTCGGATCACGATGGCTGAGGGGGGAAGGGGGCTTGATTTTCGGCCGTGGGGCGGGGCCTGCCCCACGAGGGACGTACAGTCGAATCACCAGGTCCTGAAGTCCCTGGGAGTCATTTCCGCAGGGTGGTGCCAGTAAGCAGGTAAGTAAATCCCCTCTTTCATTTGTAGTGATCGCCGCTCACACTTCCACTCTGCTTTGTAACCGTGTAAGGTAACCGTGCATTTCCGAGCCCAGTGACCCACATCCAGAGCCGTCTAGGGTCTGTCCCTACCTGCTCCTTCTGTCCCATCTTCCCCCAGAATCGCCTTTCTCCTCTTTGGTTTTTGGCGTATGCCTCAGTGTGTGTGTGTGTGTGTGTGTGTGTGTGTGTAAGCACGTGTGTACACATACTCATATCTCCTCTTGTTTGTGTACACATACTTCCCTTCACTGTGCTTCCTTCTAAACTGGTACATTTTGGACAGGCTCCCCCACAGGGTGGTGGCCATGCTGCCCGCCCCCCCGGGTCTGTCTCCTGGGCCATCCCGCCTCCTCTGACCTGCATTCCGGGTTACCAGATGCTTGGCCTCCAACACTGACGCTGTCCCCAGGGTCCCGGCCAGTGTGAGAAAGTGAATCCTGATTTGTCCTTGAGGGAGAGGCGGCCATGGGTCCCACTGGCCACTCACTGCCTGTCAGGGCCCTTAAGGCTGTGGTCGTTGGGGTCCCTGCTTCCTGGGAGAGTGAAACATGTCTGCATGTGTCTGTGTGACTGTGTGTGTGTGTGTGTGTGTGTGTGTGTGTGTGTGTGTGTGT
>NW_026057576.1:78987836-79061361 GCF_023721935.1 Panthera uncia
GTGAATGTGTGAGTGCATCTGTGTGTGTGTGTCTGGGGTGTGTGTGAGTGCATCTGTGTGTGAGTGTGTCTGTGTATGTGTGAGTGTGTCTGTGTATGTGTGAGTGTGTCTGTATATGTCTGTGTGTGTGTCTGTGTGTGTGTGTCTGTGTGTGGGGTATGTGTGAGTGCATCTGTGTGTGAGTGTGTCTGTGTATGTGTGAGTGTGTCTGTATATGTCTGTGTGTGTGTCTGGGGTGTGTCTGTGTGTGTCTGGGGTGTGTGTGTGTGAGTGTATCTGTATGTGTCTGTGTGTGTGTGTCTGGGGTTTGTCTCCGTGGCTTTGATGACCTTACTTTCCTGCTGCTCACAGACCTCCAGGACTCCCTGTTCAGTGCTCACACCAGGTGCAAGCTTTCCTGAAGCCCCCGCTTGTCTCGTCTTTTCTCCGAGGAACAGCCTGGGCCCTCTCCTTTTCCCACCCTCCTTGCTTTCCTTTTTTCTTTCTTTCTTTTTTGGGTTTGTAAATAATAGTATCCGTCTTCGTGGCTCAAAATCAAAATGAGGTAAAAGCTATGCCCTGAGAGTTCGCTCTCGGACCCCGGTGCACCTGCAAGGCCACACCCATGGGCGCTCTCCCCCACGGGGCCCCGCGCCTGCTGGTCTCAACAAACACACCTCCTGCCGGCCGGGACAAGACGCAGCGGGCCACACGTGCCGCTGTGCATGCTTTTCCCGCTCACCGTGTTCCAGAAGTTGCGCATCAATGAGGAGTGAGCCCTCAGTCTCTGTTGGCGGATGCTGGGGCTCGTCCCTCTTTGTCACGGTTGCAAACTCTGCTGCAGTTAGTGCCACTTTGTATGTGTGCTGGCGCATTCCAGATCCCCGGAGGCTGAGCAAGCAGCAGATGCTTCTGACGGCTTTGCTCGAATCGCGGCTGCCTGTGGGCTCCTCGTGCCCGGTGCTGTCACGACAGCGCTGTCTGCAGAGCCTCCGGGGAGCAGCTGTGGTCCCGTCTCAGCATTGGTCCCCGCTCAGCGTGTGGTGTGACCCGTACGTGGCTTACAAGAGATCTTTAACCCCCCTTGTTTGTTTCAGGGTTGTTTCCTCTTCCCTTTGCCCATTTTCTTATTGGGCTGCTAATCTTTTCATGGTTTCTAGGAGCTCTTTACAAGTGAGAGAGATTGGCCCTTGTGATTGGAATTGGAAGAACTTTTTTCTCAGGTTACCGTTGGCCTGACTTCCTTTTTTACCAGTTTTAAAATGTAGTCGGGGGGGCCCCTGGGGAACTCAGTCAGTTCAGCGTCAGACTTCGGCTCAGGTCATGATCTCACAGTTCCTGGGTTTGAGCCCCGCTTCGGGCTCTGTGCTGATAGCTCGGAGCCTGGATCCTGCTTCGGATTCTGTGTCTCCCTCTCTCTCTGCCCCTCCCCTGCTCGTGCTCTGTCTCTCTCTCTTTCTCTAAAATTAATAGTAAACATTTAAAATAATAATAATAGGGGCACCTGGGTGGCTCAGTCGGTTAAGCGTCCAACTTCAGCTCAGGTCACGATCTCATGGTCCGTGAGTTCGAGCCCCACGTCGGGCTCTGGGCTGATGGCTCAGAGCCTGGAGCCTGCTTCCAATTCTGTGTCTCCCTCTCTCTCTGCCCCTCCCCCGTTCATGCTCTGTCTCTCTCTGTCTCAAAAATTAAAAAATAAAATTAAATTAAATTAAAAAAATAATAATAATAAAAATAAAATGTAGTTGAGTTTCAGTATCTTACGGATTTTGGATGTTGAGTTACTGTTCAAAAGGCCTTGTTATTCTAAGGTTTTAAAGGAATTCACCCAATTTTTACCCCTGGTACTTTTACTCACGCTTAAACCTTTAACCCATTTGGGTTTATTTTGTTGCATGGTTTCAAGTATGGGTCCACCTTCGTTTTTCTGTGGTCCTTACGCCTTTTATTGGTTTTCTATCTTCACGGCATGTACTGGAGACACCACCATGAAAATACGTCAAATTTCATTCCGTGTTTGAGTCAGTGTCTGAGATTTCTGTTCTGCATCATCAGTCTGTTTGTCTTTCAGTTTCTGGCACCACTCACTTTAATTACTGGGGCTCTGGGGCGTGTTTTAACATTTTATACGGTCCTGTCATTTCACTGCTGCGTTCAGGGTTTACCTGGCCATTCTTGGTAGCTTTATTTTTCCATATGAAATCCAAAATTCATTCTAATTACATAGTTACATAAACAAGTCAGCAAGTAATTATGGCTCTGTTTCTTCTTTGAGTTTTTCATTCTTCTGATTTCTTCCTTGTCGAGTGGCATCGTCCAGCGTTTCTAGGACATTGTTATACAGCAGGCGTCCTGTCAGGAACACGTACTGCCCGGCATGCGTGTGGAGACGTGTGTCCGGGTTTCGTGGTAGATCCACCGTGGGGGCGGCAGTTGAACCCAGTCTGGGCGTATGTGGCCGTGTGTGTGTGAGGCTGCGGGCTCCCATGTGCTCGTGTCTGTGTCTTCAGTGTTAGCCGGAGAAGCTCTGTGCGTTCTGGGTACGGGTCCGTGGTCCCCTCCGCACCCCTTAGCTTCTAGCCCCAGGTCCCTAACCTCTGTGTGTGACGGGCAGGCGTCAGGTGGAATCGGGGAGTGGGTTGGAGCCGAGTGCCCTCACTAACCCAGCCTGCAGGGTAGGTCCCGGAAGGGCCTCAGGGCTAGGCCGCGAGAGCCTGAGTGCACCTTCTGGAAGTTTCCACAGCCTCTGAGGGACGCACTGGTGGGACGCCATGGGGGGTGAGGAACCGAGCGGAGCCCGTCTTCCAGAGCA
The DNA here is from genome assembly GCF_023721935.1 of Panthera uncia. Lineage (NCBI taxonomy): Eukaryota > Metazoa > Chordata > Mammalia > Carnivora > Felidae > Panthera > Panthera uncia. The sequence goes on from NW_026057576.1 coordinate 78,990,628, forward strand.
GGGTCTAGGAGGCCCTGGGGCCATGCCAGCCACTAAGGGCCAGGCTCTGGGAGCAGATCCCTCCGGAGGTGGGAGGCAGTGGCACAGAAAGCCCTCCTCCCTCCCCCGGACTCCACCTGGTGAGGAGCAGGGAGGGGGGAAGGAGAGGGCGGATGGAGTCACCCCAGAGTGCTGCTGACTATGCGGCCCACCTGGGCAGGTCTCGGGGGGCATGTTCCGTCCACATCCACGGCCCACGTCGGCCTTGGGTGTCAGGGGCAGTTTGGTCAGTGAGTGCCCCACACACTCATTCAAGACGTGGGGCTGCTCGGACACTTAAAGGTTAGAGCAGGAATATCACAACTGGATAGAGGAAGCTTCCTGCTTCATACTCTTTCTTCTGTGGAAACAGTGTCCCTTCTGAATGATGGGGCATTAGCATATGGCCAGCGCAGCCTGGATCCCACGATCGGCCCCCCTCAGAAGGCTCTGGGGAGGCCTCGCCCACCTCAGTGCCTCTGTGTGCCCCCCACCCCCGTCCCCGAGCACAGGTGTGAGACTCGGAGACCCGTCTGCTGTACTGGCCCCAGGACACATCAGTGCGGCCAGGCCCCCCCCCCACCCGCCCCCGCTGGATGGAGCCCCAGACCCCTACGTGGGACTGAACGGGTGTGGATCTGGCCCCTGAGGACGCAGCCACGGGTGAACTGCTCTGCACGGAGCCGGGGTCAGCGTTGAGGTGTCCTCTGGGGTACCTGGAGGTCACTCGATGAGAAGTGGCCCCAGGAAGGTGGGTTGGATGCTGCTTAGCTCACACTCACAATCAGTTCCTGTTCAGGGTCTGGAGGGCACCTGGTGCCCTGCCCGGCATGGGCTGTGGCAGTGCTGAGGCCCTGGGGGGAGGCCCTCGACCTGGGAGGGAGGCCGGGGAGGGGTGAGGGCCCGTGGCTGCAGGCTCATGACCACGAGGCTGAGCTGTGCACGGAAGCAGGACCTGGGGGTGCCAGCTGGGGTAGAGCAAGGCAGACGCCCAGCTGGCACTGACACCGACAGCGAAGCAAACAGCCAACGCAAGAGCCCCCTCCCCGGGCCCCGGCGTGCCTGCTTCCCCGGCAGCTGCTGGGCCTGCGGGTGAAGGGAGGGCGTGCGCCGGTGGGCTGCGCTTCCTATGCCTGGGCCAGCGTGCACCTGCACCCACGGGGCATGACGGGTGACAGTGAGAACATCATCGGAGGTCAGGGACACCACAGCTGTTTCCTAAGCTGAGCGCCTCTGCACAAAGAGGTGGCGAGCGTCCGGAGCACAGCCCACACGTGGCCTGCGACCCCACAGAGGCCGAGGGCTTGCTCGGCGCTTACTGCCGTCACTTCCCTCCGAATGGCCCGTCCCTGGACGCATTCCACTAACTCTTCAAATCAGCGGTCCTATGTCAGGCATGCCGATTATTTCAACTTTTTTTATTTAAACCTTAGTGAATAGTCTTCATTCACATCTTTGCACGTTGGTCTGTTGGAGTTATTTTCGAGGCTCTGTTTCCTGTAGCAGCTACCATCCAAAGGACAGTGGTATCGTTTGCAGATCGCCATCTGAGAGGCCAGATGAGGCCTCCTGAAAACGTGGGCTCCACAGCAGGTAGAGGTGAAGGGTGAAGGGACGCTGGTGACAGCCAATATTTGGGAAGCACCTGCTATGTGCCAGGAGCCGCCAAGTGCAGGGATGCACAGGGGCCCCTTTACAAACAAGTGCGGAGGGGGTGTGGCCATTGTCGGGGAGCAAGATCGGAGCCCAAGAGCTGGGGGCACGTCCCAGGGTCTCCGGGACCATCCCTGGAGTGGCTGCCCAGACACGGAGGAGCTCCCACTGGGGGTGCTGACGAGGGCACCCCGCGAACAGAGTCCACCGCCACAGCTCAGACAACGTTCGCGAAGGAGACACATGAGCTGGCATGGCTGGCCACCTGCACTGCCCCCGAGGGTGCTGTGAGCACAGGAGCGATCCCTGCCCGAGGTGTCTGGTCAGACTTCGCTTCTCTGCACCAGAGACCGTGAGGTGCACTCAGGACGCCCACTTGTCATATAGCGACTGGCTTCCTCACTCCCTGTTTGCAGGTCGACATCTGTCTTTAAAATTCTCAGGCATCAGGATTTATCTTACACTCAGTCCTGCTTCTCCTGAGAGAGGTGCAACCCATTGCTTGCTGTTTGCTTTTTAATAAACAAATTTGATCTTTAGAGCAGTTTCAGGTTCACAGAAAAATTGTGCAGAAAGTACCGAGTTCTCCTTTGCCTCTGCCCCCCTCCCCCAGCCTCCCCCGTCATCACGTCCCCCAGCAGATGGGACGTTTGTCATAATCTGTGAGCCTACACGTCCCTGTTACTCGACATCCATGGCTTATGTCACGGCCCTTCCTGGTGCCGTGCATTCTGTGGGTGCGAACGAATGTATGGTGATGGGTCCCCCATTAGCATCAAAGAGAACACCCATGGCTATTTTGCTTCTAAAATGCGCTCGCCACGTTTTAGTGGGATTTAGGACAGTGACTTCTGTGGGATACTGTCAGGGTGGATGTGCGACACCACATATCTGTCGGAACTCGGTAGTGTGACCTCGAATGTAAACCAGGGCCTTTAGCTGACTGTGTCACGGTGACATTCGGGGACGGTCACGCACGCGCCACATCAGGCACGGGACTGGAGCAGCACGTGTGCGAACCCTGCACTTTGCATTCTGCTTTCCTGTAAATCAGTTCTCTGTAGAGGGCTTATCGCAGAAGGAAGTGAGGCCGCTTCACCATCTTTGGGACCTTTTCCATGAGATCTGTTCAAAGCCGTGGTGACGGGTTGGCCACGACGGACCACAGGGCTGCCGTGGGCACCATGTCCCAACCCGGGGCACGGTTGTCACCTTGTGAGCAGGAAGAGTGGGTGATCGTGGAGACGGCTGGAGAGCGGCTGACGGAAGGAGCAATACTGGCTGTAAGAGTGATGACGTCTGGTGGCATCGAGTGGTGGACGCTCGTGGGGCATACGCCCAAACTGCGCGGCTGGGTTGGCACTGACAGCCGCTTAGCTTTCAAGGCCGTGCTGCAGTGGGGAGCATCCACGCAGCGTGGCTCTCGGGCACCACAGTGGCTTCCCTGTGGCCACAGGTGGGAAAGTTTGGGCTGTTTCCCAGGAAACCCTGAGCCCGTCGATGGGTGAGCCCCGTGTCGTCTGGGGTCTCCTGTCTCGAGGGGATTTCTCTTTGAAACTTTCAACCCTTTTCTGTGTGTACTTGTTGAAATTCTAGAGCTTTTGACAACTCATGCTAGAATTCAGTCACCTTTTTATTGTCAGTTTTTCACTTGAAATGTCAAAAATTTTAAGACATCATTCTGTTACATAGCCTAATTGTTCTAACTAAAACTCTCCAAGACCTTCCAATAGGTACCCCCAAAGGTCAGTTTTCTTCCCTTCTGGGTAAAAACTACAGTAACCAAAATTTCAAAGTACAAAAAGATGCAGCCATGGCCCCGTGAGTGTCATTGCCAGCGAGGTGTCTTGTGACCCTAGTGCTGCCTGACTCGGAGGCCTGTGGCCACGTGCTGCGCAAATTGAGTTCGGCGAGAACGAGCCACACGGGGGAGGCCAGAGCTCCATGTCCCCAGTGCTGCTGACGTTTGCTGGCTGTCCTCTCAGGTGCACGTCCCACCTTGGGCTGCCTCGGGGACTCTTTCTGAATGGATTCAGCCACAGCAAGGTGTGTGGGCAGCAGCTCCGACCGGCAGAGCCACAGAGGAGATGCTGGTGCCCTGACCTGACTTGAGCCCAGGAAAGACCAGTTCTGGGAAGATTTTCCCCGATCTTCCCTCTAAGTAAAGCGGAGAACCCTGGGCCCAATGTGTGAGAAAATCCTGCAAGATGTAGAGAAGGAGGTGGTGACCAGGATGTCAGGGTCTGGGGCACAGGGCTGGGTGCCTGGGCTTCCTTTCGCCCGGAATATTCCAGACTAGGCACTGGAGAAACCAGCAGCCTAGAAACACCAAAGGGCATAAACAAACAAAAAAGAGCTGAAACCACAGCCTGTTCTCAGAGACTTGGGGAGCCCAGCCTCCCACCCCACGGCTGCCCGAGGCCCCCACACCCACAAGAAAGCCATGCTGGGAGCTCATCCCCACTCCCTGCTGGGGTGACGTCGGAGGAGGCCTCTCGGAGTCTGGGCATCACTGCCACCAAAGGGCAATGCAGTCACCCCACCACGGTGACGGTGGAGATACGTGGGGAGAACACGGCACCCCACAGCCTCCCAGCCAGGGGGCCTAGCCAGGGCGGTGGGGGGGGTTGGCTAGCAGGAGGCCTAGCGGGGGGCCTAGCAGGGGGCGGGGCAGGGGTCCACCCCTCCCAGGACTGACAAGGACCGTTGTCCCCCTCAGATGTCCGCAAAGTCCTCGAGTGTCACCTGCAGGGTCTGGACTTGGACACACGCCTACAGTGAAGAGGTGGTGTCCTTCCCTCGCTGTCTGTGTGCCCGAGGAAGCCAGCTGACGCAGAAGGTTTCCGTGAGATCCGGAACCTCCTAATGTAATACAGAAATGTCCATGTTTCCATAAAAAAAGAATCGTCCTGTCAGGACCCAGGAGAATCTCGACCTGACCAAGAAAGGACAGTAGGTGCCAGCACTGAGTGACAGAAGTGAGCGAGGCTGTCACAACGATGCTGCATGGAGTTATCACAGGTCCGATTTCCGAAAGCAAACACAGAGGTTCTCAGCAACGAAGAAGAAAATGGGAATTTGGAAATGAAAAATATGGTAACTGGGGGCGCCTGGGGTCTCAGTCGGTTAAGCGTCCGACTTTGGCTCAGCTCACGATCTCATGGTCCTGAGATTGAGCCCCACATCGGGCTCTGTGCTGACAGCTTGGAGCCTGGAGCCTGTTTCAGATTCTGTGTCTCCCTCTCTCTTTGCCCCTCCCCGCTTGCACTCTCTCTCTCTCTTTCTCTCTCTCAAAAATAAATAAAACATTAAAAAAAGAAAAATACGATAACTGAAGTCAAACCCTGAATCAGTGGGCCCAACACCCCAAGAACCTGCAAAGTTGAGGATAAAGCAATGGAATTTGGCCCATCTGAACAGGGAGACAATAGACTGGAAGAAAAATGAGCCTCAGGGGCACGTGGACTCTCACAGCTGACCTGACCCCGCTGGGGCCGCACAAGGAGACAAGACTCAGAACTACCCAAATTTGGCAAAAAACACAAACCCAAATATTTGAGAAGTTGATAGAACCCCAGTTAGAAAAATCCTGCTGAACCATACCAGGACATCTCGTGGTCGAACTTCTGAAAATTGAAGACAAAGAAAAACAGACCACGTGAAGCACCCAACGGCGATTCGGGACATTGAGTTAGTAGTTTTAGGGGCGCCTGGTGGCTCAGTCGGTTGAGTGTCCGACCTCAGCTCAGGTCATGATCTCACGGTTCATGGGCTCGGGCCCCACGTCGGGCTCTGTGCTGACAGCTTGGAGCCTGGAGCCTGCTTCGGATTCTGTGTCTCCCTTTCTCTCTGCCCCTCCCCCGTTCATGCTCTGTCTCTCTGTCAAAAATAAATAAACATTAAAAAAAAATTTTTTTTTAAGCTCTCCACAGACCTCCAGACCTGAGTGGTTTCACTCAAGAATTCTAACACACATTTAAAGAACCAACATCAATTCTACGTTGTCTCTTCCAGAAGATAAAATGGAGGCACTTCCTGGTTTGTCTTATGAGGCTAGGATTACGTTGATGCCAAACCCAACAAAGACAGAAAAGGAATCTGCAGACCAGTATTGCTGGTGAATGTGGACACAAAAGTCCGTAACAAAATATTTGCAAGTAGAGGTCAGCAATGATAAAAAGAATTGTTCAGTATGACCGGGGTGAGTTTGTTGCAGGTGCGAAGGGCTGGTTCAGTATTTCAAGCTTTATCAGTAGAATCCACCAGAATGGGCCAAAGAAGAAAGCTCAGACCATCATTTCAATCAATACGGAAGTATTTGACAAAATTCAACACCCGTTCAGAAAAACAGGAATACAGGGGAACTTCCTTAACTTGTTAATAAATATCTACAGAGATGCCGACAGCCAGCATCACGTTAAAAGGCAAGAACCGCAGTGGCCGTGTGGTCCGGACACAGTGTCGTGTCTGCTCATGGCTGTTAACCTGTGGTGCAGGTCAGGAAAAGGAAGTACGTAGCGTGGAGATTGGGGAGGAACCAACAGTCCCTGTTTACAGTGATTACCTAATTATAAAATCCCAAGGACTCTACAGAAATTCTCCTAGAATTAGATGAGTGAGTGTAGCAAGGCTGCAGGATACAAGATGAACATTCACAGTCAACGGACACATGGACACCAAAAGGAAAAAAAAAAAAAAATGCGACACCACTTGTAATTACTCAAAAGAGACACTAGGGGGCGCCTGGGTGACTAAGTTGGTTAAGTGACTCTGGAATTTGGCTCAGGTCATGTGATCCCATGGTCATGGAGGCTCTGCTTGGGATTCTGTCTCTCCCTCTGCCACTCTCCCCTGCGCATGCACTTTCTCTCCCTCTCTCTCTCAAAGTGAAAAAACAAAACCCTTCTGTGCAGGTAACAAAATCTGCGCAGGGCTGTGTGCCAGCCCCTGCAAATGCGGATGTGGGGACTCAGAGACCTCGGTGAAGGGAGAGCCGCGCTGTGTTCACAAGTCCGAGGCTGAGCCTAGCACGTCTGTTCTCGCTACAGTGATTAATGCATTCCTAGCAAAATCCCAGAAAGGTTGTTTTGTGGATGTAGGCGACGTGATCCTAAAATTTGTATGGAAAGTCGGAGGAGCTAAAATTCTTACAACAATCTCGAGGAGGAAAGAAAAGGAGGAACCAGTGCACTTGCTGTCAAGACATGATTTGCTTCGTGTGCTGGGACAGTGTGGTGCTGGTGCAGGAGCAGGTGCCAGAGCAGGAGGAACTCGGACCTGCACAAATGAGACCAGCGCACTTTTGGCAAAGATGGGAAATCAATCAATGGAGGCAAGATTGCCTTTGTAACACATTTGGCTATCAGAGCAATTGGGGGCCCGGGGCAAAAACAAAGACTGATCTGAATTTCATACCTCTTACATAAAGTTAACTCAAAATATGTTACAGATTTAAAAGTTTTTTTTGGATGTTTATTTTTGAGAGAGAGAGAGACAGACAGAGCATGAATGGGGAAGGTCCAGAGAGAGGGAGACACAGTATCTGAAGCAGGCTCCAGGCTCCGGGCTGTCAGCACAGAGCCCAACGTGGGGCTCGAACTCACAGACTGTGAGATCATGACCCGAGCCGAAGTCGGACACTCAACCGACTGAGCCACCCAGGCGTCCCAAAATGGGTTTTATAGTTTTAAACAAAGTGTGCAACTATAATACTGTTAGAAGAAACATAGTAGACAATATTTGGGGTCTAGGAGTACACAAAGAGTTCTCAGACTTGATGCCAAAAACATGATCCATAAAAGGAGAAATTGGTAAATTAGACTTTGTCAAAATTAGAAACTTATGCTCTGCAAAGGACGCTGTTCAGAGGGCGGACAGACTAACTGCAGGCTGTGAGAAAGTCTTTGCAGATCACAGAGCTGGTAAAGGACTAGCGGGTCTCCAAGCTTGCCACACACAGCTATGAATGCAGCTAGGACAGGGGCAGCAGGCCTGAGCAGATACTGGGGTGGGGGAGACAGGCGTCAGGCCCCAAGCGGAAGGATGCTCAAAGCCATCAGCCTTTACAGAAGTGTGAATAGAACCACGAAACACCAGTAGCACCTTCCAGAATGGCTGAAATCATAAGTGACAACCTCACATGCGGGGAAGGATACGGCGAGCCAGAGTCCCCCTTCACAGCTGGTGGGGCCACAGCAAGGAACGGCCCCTCTGGAAAGCCTTGCCGGTGTCTGTTAAACCACGCAGCTGTGCGCTCCTGGGACTTTATCCCCAGAGAGGAAAACATTTACACAGATTCATGCACGTGAATGTTGATGTTAGTTTTATTTGTAATAGCCCCAAACTGGAAAGAACCCTGATGTCCTTCGATGGGTGAACAGTTAGGAAAAACTGTGGTCTGCCCGCACAGACGTGGTCTGTGAGCATTAGCTGTGGCAACACAAAGGATCTCCAGAGAATCAGGCTGAGTGAGGAGAGCCCGTCCCCAGCATCATGGACAGACTTGCCTCAGACACACGGTTCCGGCTCACGCCGTCCCGGTGAGGCAGATGCCACAGCAAAGTGACTCAAGTGAACTTTGCCAGTGGATATAAACGTGCTATTTACACTACCTGTTAAGTGTGCAGGAGTGTTACATCTAAAAAACGTACCTTAATTAAATACTTAACTGCTAAAAGATGCTAACCATCATCTGAGCCTTGGACGAGCTGTGATCCCTAATCACACATCACCATAACCAACAGGATGAAAAAGCTCAAAATGTGGAGAGAATGACCAAATGCGACACAGGTACAAAGGGAGCCCATTCTGGTTGGAAAAGTGGCTCAGACCTTCCACCTGTAAACAGGCAGCATCTGCGACCATGCCTGTCTGCGCAATTGCGTTTCTAGAACACAGTTATGGAAGTGGGGAACGAAGCAGTGGCTGCCAGGGGCTCAGAGCGGAGCGGGAAGGAGGCGGGTGTGTGTGTCAAGGGACTCCGAGTCCGCGCGGGGATGGGACGTTGTCTGTTGACCGTATCTGTGTTGGCATCTGTGCTGTGACACCTACCTGGTTTTGCATGTTGTAACCGTCGGGAGGGAAGAGCACGTGGGATCTCTCTGGATTATTTCTTACAACTGCATGGGAAGCTACGATCACCTAAAAATAATAATAACCCGCAGCCCTACTCACGCACCGCCGACAAGCGCATGCACAGATGCCACATTGGGAGGCTCTCGACAGTTCATAGAATCAGGTCTGAAGTGGGAGGACTATAGCTGGCTCTGACCTTGACTGGCTAAAAATAAACTATTTGCCACAGATTTGCAGGTCCAGATGGAAACGCGTAAAGAGCTGTGCTGTCCAGGTGGTTAACTCAATTTGACCTTGCCGTTGAGCCCTGGAAAAGACTGACTCTAAGTTAAGGCTTGAGTAAATGGCATTTCTACAGTTAAATCATGCATGTTTAAACGTTCAGCACCAAGGGAAGGAAGGCAGAAGGCAACTGACCGACCCCGCGGGGAGAGCTGGGCTGCCGTTGCCTTCCTGTCCTCCCTGTGGAGCGTCAGGTGGAGGGGTGGAGTAAGCCCACACCAGGCCCGCCTCTCCCCTGCCCAGGCAGCCCGCGCCCCTGCCTGTGGTGGCAGCTGCTGCATACACATGCCCAGCCCCCTGGTTGTCTTCTGGGGACGTCCACAATGACGCAGGAACCCTGCTGACCATGTCCCTGTAAGGGAACAAGGAGGTGGTCCCCCACTTTGTCTAAAATGCTCAAGTGCCCAGCATGCCGGCTCCAGGTCCTTGGGGCACAGGACAGCCCCCCGCTCTGCAGGGCCTGAACCACTGTGCCTCCCTCTGACCGTTTTAGGTATTTTGTAGATTGTGTGGGGCACATCTGAGGGCAAGAATCTGAAAATGTAAGATTAAATCAAATTTAAGTTCGTTACTATTAATTTTCTAAACTAAGTAATAAACCAACTTCCTAATTATAAATTGGCGTGTTCTAGTGTTTACTGTTTTGGGCGGAAGTCACACAGAGTGAGAACATAAACAGTTGCCTGCGTCAGAGCTGGGGCAGCATGGTGCTACGGCTCCCCAGAGGCCACGTTATCGTCCCATCAGCGGCTCTATTGTTAGCAGTTTCCCTTCCAATAAATGTCAGATCCACCGGCCAGAGACCAGAACGGGCACTGGGTGTGGGACGACAGCTACGTGCCTGTTTGGGGAATAGACGCTGTTTTCACAAAGACCAGCTGGTACTTCGGGGGTCCAGGTGACCTGGGCTGCCCTGGGCTGACGCCCCGCGCACCTGTCTTGGCGAGAGCGGAGAGTGCCCGGGCTTCGCTGCAAGCCCCTTTCGGAACGTTTCTGGTGAGCCAGAAGGTACATTTCAGCTCTGATATCCTGTAGGAACGTGGTGGACGGTTGCCTTCGGACCCTGGAAGTTACAGGCGTTCTGGCCACGGGTCTGTCTCCTTCAGAGAATATGACCACCGTGTGCAGGGGGCGGGGAGCTCTGACCACAGGGTTCTGCCTCTGCAGAGCCATGAACAAAGTTCAAAATCAGGTCTCACCTGCCGTGGCCCCTGGACGCCCTGCCCCGGTCCAGCCACGGGGGACTGATGTGATCCCTGCCCCCGTGTCAGCCCCATGCATCCGACCCGGTGTCCCCAGGGCCCAGCAGGGCTGGGTGAGCTGGGCCAGAGGCTTCGGGTACTCTCCCCTGACACTCTCCAGCTCTGAACGGTGCCTTGTTTGGCATAAGCAAGGGCCCCACTTAAGTTTGTGTCCATCCTGAACTTTCCCACATTTGTCTCCCCGCCCAGCAGGAAGGTGAGGGCCCCGAAGGAGGGGCCACCCCCCCACCGTCCTGCACACATTTCCCAGGCCTCAAACCTCAAAGTGCACAGCTGGCCAGGCCTTGTTGCCAGATCTCGGGGGGCCGCCCCACGCAGCCCCTGCTAACACCTCCCAGAGGTGGGAAGGTGGCCAGGCCACTGCTCTGTGAAGAGGCGGCCCTTCCCCCATCCCACAGACGTCCAGGCACCCATACCAGTCACGTTCTCACGAGGGTGCTTGGCGCTCCATGCCTCACCAAGGTGTCCAGCCCCAGAACAGAAGGAAGTCCTGCCACTCGAGGCCACCCTGATGAACCTGGAGGACCTCTTGCTGGGACAAGACAGAGAAGGACCAGTGGACACCCAGTCCAGCTGGGAGCTGCACCCAACAGTCACCGTCAGGAAAGCGGGTGGTGACAGGGGCTGCTGGGAGGGGAAGGCACGACCAACGGGCGTATGGAATGTTCTAGAGGTCCGCTGCACAGCACTGCCTGCCTCAAGCACGCCGTTCTGTGTGCCTGGAGGCCTCTGTCCCTGGGAACTGTTCCCGGCACACACAAGGCCCAGGAGGCTCCCGGAGGCAAGTGTGCGTCTGTGACCTTGGTAGAGGGGCGCCTCACGGTGTTTGCCAAGTCCAGACTCACCGTAGTGAATGGGTGCGGATCTCTGTGTATCGATTATACCTCGATAAAGTACTTAAACCTTGAAACCAAAGGAAAAACGTGGGCCTGCCCTTCTTTTGTATTCTCTGTGTTCTGCCTCATTTTCCTGCTAACTCAGGCGTCCTCGGGGCCGAACGGAGGGTGATTCCCCCAAATGACTGCTCTCCATGGGCTGAGCCTGGGAGTGCCCCTCGGGGTGACTGGCCCAGAGCCTCATTCTTGGAGGGTGGGCTGCGCTTTGGGATAAGGGGCTGGTGGCCTCTCCTGTGCTCTGTGTGGTCCTTGAAGGGTGGACATGCTGTTCACGCTATCTGCAAACAGCAGGGGCTTGTATTTGCTGGTGTGCTGTGTGGGGAGGAAAGCGGTCCTGTGCTGTCACAGCTTCCTGCTGTCACCTGCATGGGGACCCGGGCCAGCGCCTGGCTCAGGGCCTCAGAATGGGGACGTGGCCAGGACCTGGGCCTATCAGAACAGATGCTGGGGGCCCCACATTAAAGCTGCCCGAGGTGGAAGGAGAGGTGGGGACGGGGGACCCTGTTGGGAGCACATAGGCAGGCTGGCCTTCCTCGGAAGCAAAGCCATGGAGATGAGGGTCTTGTGTGTTGTCAGTGTTGTGTCCCTGGCACGTGGCCTGTGACACGTGGTAAGGGCTCCCTTACGAATCAGGTAAGGGGATAAATATGTGAGAACAGCGAACCTCGAGTCTGTCCCGGTCTCACAGGCCAGGGTGGGGGGAGTCACAAACAGGGGCTGAGACACGGGGACACAGAGTTAGTGGGATAGGCTCTTCCTGGGGTCCTTCCTGGAGTTTACAGTCTGACTCTCCGAGTTTACTGGCTAATAATCGTCGAGCGTTTGCCGCTTGTCAGGCACCATTCTAACCATTGATGTGCTACCAGTGACGTAGGCAGCATGTGACCCCTGTTTTATGGATGGGGAAACTGAGTCACTTCTCAAGGTCACCACCTAGTCAGGGGCAAGCTAAACCCACCAACTGACCCCAGAACGCAGGCCCTGTGCTGCACCGCTGGGCAGAGTCTCCGGGAGGCGTCACCATCACCAAAACCAGTGCTCACCGAATGTGACTGTCACCCTGCAGGCCTAGGGTCCTCCCTGCTGGCATGTGGCTATGCACACACATCCCGACTGGGTGGGGCCTCTTACATCTATATATCCAGGACGTCCCCAGACACTTTGGAGAAGAAAACCAGCGCAGTTGCCAGAATTGAGTCCATGTGTTGCGTCGTGACCCAGAGGGAGCGAAGCCAGGTCCCCTTAAGGCCAACGGTATTTTTTCTCTGGTTTCATTTGGTTTCTTAGAAAGTATTTGTAGGAGCGGAGTCCAGATGCCAGAGTATATTGATTTATTTTTCCTACTTCCCAGGAGGCATGATTACCAAGGAACCCAAATCGGCAAATCCAAGCAGTGAGTGGCGCTGGCGCTGTGAGGCCTGGGCCCAGGTGGGTCGCGGGAGGCCCCCGGGTGAGGCCCAGCACAGCCCCTGCTTTAGAGGCACACGCTGGGCTGATTGTCTCCAGGCCACTGCTGCCGTTTTACTTCCTACCCATGAGGCAGAAATGGCTCATGCCTGTGCTGTCCCTTCTCGTGCCCTCGAGGTGCAGAAGCAGCCAGCACTGGTGGCCGGGTCTCCCGCTCAGGGAGGGGGGCGGCTCTGCGTCCTGCTGTCTGCCTGTGACACCACAGCATCCTGTGCCTGCGGTCCTGCTTGGCTCTGCCTCGCCCGGGGCCCCGTCCCAGGGGCTGGTCCTCCCTGAGGACAGCCGGTGGCTCCCACGGGGTGGGGATGCGGCCCGGCAGCCAGAGGCTGCCGGAACTCCCGGGGCAGCTCACGAAACAACGGAAGGAGACAGAAGAAGGAAACCGGCCGCTGCTTCCTCAACTCACAGCTGTTAAACACATTCTCCTCATTTCGGTCGGTTCACCCCCTTGGGGCTGTTTCCTCGCGGTGAGAGCAGAAACATTCTCCAGGCGCGGACGCGGGCAGGTGGGGCGTCAGCAGCCAACAAGTGAACATGCAGTGTCGGCACACACCTCGCCGTGCAGGACGACATCACACTGCGGCCACCTGGTTATTCACGACGCTCCCCGTCAAGGCTGTAAAATCAAACTTCAAATGTCAGGAACAGACAGGCAGACTACGGGGTTTTCTGAATAATCACGAGGGTCTCCACGCTGCCAAGTGAAGGTTGAATGTTCAGCCCGTGGGGCAGTCGGGGCAGCAGACGCATTTGTGGGCACGAGGAAGGGGCTTCCCCCTGACCCTCGGGGTTTGTAGGAGGCCTGTGTGTGCTCGCCCATCTGGGGCCCCACGTCTGCTGTCGGCCTTTTGTGGGGGCCCCGAGACCTCACACTGGGTGGCTTCCTCTCTGCAGCAAGGGCTTCTGGGCTGGCGCACATGGCCCCATTACTTTCCTCTTGCCGCCATAACAGATGACCACAGAGCCTTGGATGGCACACACGTATCATTCTCCAGCTCCGGAGACCAGGAGTCCCAGACCAAGGTGGGGGCAGGGCTGGTTCCTCCTGAGGCCCCGTGAGAGGCCACTTTCGGGCCTTGTCTGCGTTCCTTGGCGGTGGCGCCACATCGCCCCATCCTCTGGGGCTGTGGCACATCCCTTCCCTGCCGTGGGGACCCTGGGATACGTCCAGCCCACCCCAGTGACCCAGGACAGTCTCCCGGTCTCAAGATCCTCAGCCGGTCTCACCTCCAAAGTCCCCTTGTCCGCTCAGGGTAACTCATCCGTGGGTTCTGAGGACGAGGAGAAGGATGTCCCTCATCCTGCTCTCTGTGGTGCTTTCTCGGTCACCTCGGGCTTGAGTTTGCTGGCTCTTCTGTGCACACTGTGGTGACAGCTGGGGTGGGGACCCCCTGAGGAGCCCACTGCTGTTTGGGGTAACGTGGCGAGGGCCCGTGGGCTGCTTCTGCAGAGCCCCAGCGATGGTCCAGTTCTCTCTGCTCCCCTTCTCCTTCTCCTCACGGGGAGTCTGAGTCTCCCAGCCTCCCTGCCCTCCACATGTGCCCCGGTGACACATGTGACAGTGCTTCTGAAGGAGTTTCAGGTAGTTTCATTGTCATCGGAACAAAGTGTCTATAGGCGCTGATGTGTTCTCAACGTCGTGTCCCCCAAGTCCACATGCGGAAATCCAAACCCCCAAGGAGATGGTGTCTGGAGATGTGTAGGGCGAGGGTAGAGCCCCCCAGTGACCCCGGTGTCCACGTGATGGAGACCCCGGAGCACTCCCTCGTCTGCCCCCACGTGAGCACACAGCGGGACGACCCCAGAAAGCAGACCTCACCGGAACCCGGGAACCTGACCGTGCAGGCGCCTTGATCCTGGATTTGCAGGCTCTGGGGCCGTGAGACATCAGCGTCTGCGGTGCTCGCTCCCAGCAGCCTCAGTGGAGAAAGGCAACAAGTGACAGTAAAAAGTGGTTCCTTGACACTGTTCACTGCTTTCCACCTGAATGCCTGTTTCCCACATGAATCTTTCTGACTTAGAGGCTGGCTTGGCCCTTGAGATGATGCACAGGCTGATGCCCCCAAGAGATTTGTCCAGAGCTCAGCTGGCGGGGGTGGGCAGGGCTGGACCCGAGTCTGGTAACATAGACAGGACGTGAGGAAGCCAGCGCCCGGCGTCCCCTGAGTGGCTCTGCCCTGCGTGTCTGCAGTGGGACCGTGGCCCCTCCTGTTCTCAGAACCGGCTGAATAGGGGTTTCGAGGGCTCACCCCTTCCTCAGGAAGGCTCCTGCGGTGACCCCCCTCCCGGCCACTCAGACTCCAGGAGTTTTATTTTCCAGGTAGGATCCTTCCAGAAGGTCACTCCTTCTGGTCACAGGGTCCTGGTCCAGTGGGTTAGTGGTCCTTTATGGCCTGCTGGGTGATTGCGGTGAATTTCCCCCGGAAGTTACAACACGTGTGTCCCATCCTGGCTCCGGCATGAACTGGTGCCCTGACTGGCGCACACACTGAGTTTTGTGTTTCCTCTCAGGATTCACGATGGTTTTAGAAGGTGACCATCGCCAAGTCCGCCACTCACACCCAGGGAGCTGGGCTTTCCTCCTGAGCCCTCCTGCCCCCTCCTGCCCCCGCTCCCTGGACCCTTGCTGGACGGAGCGGAGGGTGCCTTGGTGACACTTTATTCTGACCCCGAAATTGTCGTGTTTGGTCATTTTGTTTCCTGGGCCCAGTCCTGTCCGCGCACACACTCAGCCTCCCTCTCCTCCTGCCCCACCCGGGGCCACAGGGAAGGGGGCCGCTCCCGGCTCACTGCCCTCCCTCCCACTTCTTCCCCGTGGGAGCAGGGCGGGGAGGCCCGTGGGCACACACACCTGCACACACGCGTGCACTCACCTGCCGGGCCACATCCCGGGTCTTATCGCTGCTGCCTTGTGGGGCCCCCGCGTGCTGGTGGTCCGGCCCTGACCCTCCGGTGCCGGCTCGCTGGTGTAGACCTGTCTTCTCCAGACCTTGGCAGTAGGGGCTCCTAGCTCCTTTCAGAGGTTCGCCTTTGTCACCATCTCCCATGGCTGCCCTCTCCCCCATGCTGTACTGAGACACAGTGGACACACGGCCACTGCATGAGGGGAAGGTGCATGTGGTGATGGTTCGACAGAGGCATGTGCCGGGAGTGGTCACAGTGAGGTTAGTTACCACACGTCATGTCACATAGTTACCAGTTCTGTCTCGTGGTGAGAACCAGTCTTCCAATGTGTAACCCAGGGTCGTGTCTGTGGCCGTCTCTCTGCACCTTAGGGCCCCAGAACTTCGCCTTCTCACTGGAAGTTCGTACCCTTGAACAACAGCCCCCACCCCGCCCCCCGGAAGCCGCCATTCTGCTCCCTCTGTCTCTGAGCTCAGCGCTTTTAGATTCCACATACAAGTGACCAAATGCAGTACTTGTCTTCCTCCGACATATTTCACTGAGCCTGGTGCCCCTCGGGCTCCACCCCCTGGTTACAGATGGCGGGGTTCCTCCATTTTCATGAGCGACAGCCCGCCGTGTGTCCACCCACCTTTACCCACTCCCCCGTCTCCTCCATCAGTGGACACTTGGGCTGTTCCAGGTCTTGGCTGTTGTAAACGACGCCCCTGTGAGCGTGGGGCACACAGATCTCTTTGAGTTGCTGTTCTTTCTTTAGGTCCGTTCACAGGAGTAGCATAGCTGGATTCTAGGCTAGTTTCCTTTTTGGTTCTTTGAGGATGCTCCACACTGATGTCCACAGTGGCTGCACCGGTGGGCATTCCCACCAACCGTGCACAGAGGTCCCCCTTCTCCACGGCCAGCCAACACCTGTTATCTCTTGTCTCCTTGGTAAAAGCCATTCTGACAGGTGTGAGATGGCTTCCCCGATGGTCCAACCAGTGGTGTTGGGCACACGGTCGGTCACAGCTGGCCCCTCTCACGGTGCCCCCCGGGGAATCCTGCCTGGCATATTATGCCTGTTCTGTACTGTGTTTGGTCCAGGGTTGGAAGAAAGGTAGCTGGTGTGGATATCATCCTGAGCACTGGTGGGGATGCTGTTGGGCTCAGAGGGCTGGAGACCCAGGTCATGGGTCTGCAACCATGGTCGTAAGGTGCTTGGACCAGACTGAGAACCCTGAGGACCTCAGGCCCCTCCCCTCCCTCCAGGCCCCACCCCTCCTCTGGTCACAGGACCCTACAGGGCCCTTCAGCTCCTCCTTCAGGGAAGCCTGTTGCCACCCCGCTGACACTGGGCTCGAGCTGTGTGTCTCTGCTGCTAGAAGCTTAGTTTCACCTGTCTCTGAATTTGGTGTAAATGGAGTCCCATTTTGTGTATTTGCAACTTGCTGTTGTAGTTCGGTTACTGAGTGGTTTCCCGTTGTGACCGGGGAACCCCTCGGTTCTCCATTTGCTGTAGTGGTGTGTTGCTCTCAGACTCCCACCCCTTCCTGGCGCCCCCCCTCCCCCCGCCCGCCAATACCCCTCCCCCTGCACTCCCTCCCTTCTCCTCCCCCTTTCTTTATCCCCTCCTCTCTCCCCCTCCCCCTACACACCCTCCCTCCCCTCCTCCCTTCTTTATCCCCTCCCCTCCCTTCCTCTCCCTCATGCTCCCTCTCCCTTCACTTCTCCCCCCACCCCTGTCTCTGCCCCCTCCCTCCCCTCCCCTCCCCTCTGCGCTGCTGTAAGCTGCCTACCACAGACATGGGTGTGCATGTACCAGAGCACACAGCTGGAACAGGGCTTACCCGTATCCTGGACTCTGTCCTGTGGCCTCACATCAGTTCCCCAGGGGATCCGTTGTTCCCCAGCCGCCATAAGGATGTGTGTCCTTGTTAGTGGCTGGCCCTACACAGAGTGTAAGCCCCTCAGGGGCAGGGAGCCCCCCTGCCTAGCTCAGCCCCGCCCTGCCCAGGGAGTAGTTGTTCAGAAGCAGCTGGTCGCCCTGCTCCAGGAGGCTGCACCTGCCCCACACCCCAGCTCCAGAGCCAGGCTGTGCTGTTAGCAATTGTGGATTTCTTCAGAACCTTCTTTCCGAGTCCCCCCTCTCCCCATGCTGCCCCCTTGACGTGGGGCAAGGCAGCATGGGACGTATGTGCGTCCTCAGTCTCCAGGGCTGTGCTCACTTCCAGCCATGCTCCCCCCTCCCCCCAGAGCTCCCCCCTCCTCAGGAGGGCAGGCTCCCCAGGGCTCCTGTTTCGGGCTAACTTTCGGAACGGAACAGTTGCTAAGCGGATGTGTTCTGTATCCAGGTGTAACATTACCTCTGCCTTCCCACCTGGGCACCGTGTGGCCTCATGGGGCCCAGAACAGCCCTGTCCTGTTTCTCCTTTCTGGGAGGGGGCAAGACAGTGATAGAAAGCAGGCCCGTGCCCTTGGGCCTGGTTCTTCTTCAGTATTGGGCTTGGGACCCTCCCTCCCTAATTGTCCCTTATTTACTCTAAAGGACTTTGGGGATGGCATTCTAGTTGGGATGTGACAGGGTTTCCATAAAGCAAACACTCATTTGTGCATCTGCCACTTCACAGCTGTGTGACCCTAGGCAGGTTACTGAGCCTTTCTGTGCCTCGTCCTATAAAACAGGGTGAAGACAGTGCCACCTGTCTGTGATGCCTAAAGGGGTTCACGTCCTTAAAGAGATTGGAGAGTCCCCGGAGCTGGGTTTGGGGACAGTGTCACTATTGTTATTCTTCAATCAGATATGAAGTGATTTCTATAGAAAGCACCATTTATGCTATAGTTTAAGGAGAGAGTAAAGGTTTGGTGGAAATTGAGAAAGAGAGAGGAGGGAGGAGAGATCTATAAATGACTGGCTCAGCTGGCTGTGGGGCTGGAAAATCTGAAATCTGGGTGCAGGTGTGGGCTGGCCACCAGGGAAGAGCTGGCGTTGTGGGTCATGTCCCAAGTCTTCCCTCTTCCTCAGGGCAACCCGTCCTTGTCCGTAAAGCCTTCACATGATTTAATGAGGCCCATCCACAGCAGGGAGACGGATCTGCCTTACTCGGTCTGCTGACTTACATGTTAATCACATCTGTGAAATACCCTCAAAAAGAGATCCAGCCTGGTGTTTGAACCAACATCGGGGCACCAAGGCCTGGCCAACTGACACATAAACAGCACCCGTCACAGAGGTCAGCGGACTCCACCTAAGCAGCACTTGGTCTGGGGATGGGCACCAGCCAGAGGCGTTTCAGGGGACAGGGTGGAGGCCTCAGGGCTCAGGAAAGAAACTGTGTGTGAGTGGAGATGTCCCGCCCCGATGGGCAGGGAGTCAGCGAGAGCAGGGGGCAGGCATCTGCCTTGTCCTCTTTCGCAGCGGCTCTCAGCTTGTGGACCAGCAGCCTCAGCGTCACCTGGGGTCCTGTTGGAAATGCCCATCGCCCCCGCTCCTGACCTACCGGGTGTGGTGGGGTCAACCAGCCCTCCAGGCTTCCATGGGACCTCAAGTTTGAGCACTGCAGTGACCAAAAGGGGTTAAACCCTGTGAGGGAGGAGGTGGAGACGCCTCTGAGGAGGGATGTGACCCCCAGATGTGCAGTGCAGGTGTGAGAGAGTGTGGCCAGGGAGAAACGTGTGCGGGTCAAGGACAAGTGTGGGGGTTGTTGCCTTTGGGGCAGTGGGATGGGCGCCGCCCTCTGCACTGGGCAGGGCAGGGCAAGGCAGGGCAGGGCCTGCCTTGGACATTTCAGGATCTGCCCTGAAGTCAGGCAGGTGTGTGATGGGGGTCAAAGGGGTGTGTGATGGGGGGGCGAAGGGGAGTGTGAGGTGGGGCAGGTGTGTGATGGGGGGTGAAGGGGTGTGTGATGGGGGGTGAAGGGGAATGTGTCTGGCACAGCTTCGGGCAGGACAGCCCAGGACCAGGGCCCACAAGGGAAAGAAAGGCTCGCTGCCTGCTCTGCGGGACACCTTGCTGCCCCCACCCTCACTGGTGGCGGGTGGCTCCGATGTAAACAAGAAAAGCAAAGCACAAGGGCAGCATCCTTCATCCCGCTCGGCAGCACTTTCCAGATTTCTCTTGCCCCCCAGGCCCACGACCTCTCCCAGAGCAAGTGCTGGGTCACCTCCAACCATTTGCCCCTGGGACCCAGCTTGGAGCCTGACCGTGTGACCGAGTGTTGACAGGAGCCACGGCCGGAGCCTCAGAGGCTCCTCGCTGGAACATACCAAACCAGTCACGCAAACGGTAGCTTCTTCCTGAAACCCCGCTTCTGTAGGGAGGGGCGCGCCACCTGGCATGCCAACCACAGAGGGCTGGCAGACCCTGGGCGAGGAGAGGGTTAGCGCACACCCCTGTTCCCTCGCAGCCGCAGCCGCCCACACTGCGACTCCGATATGCAGGGCGCTGAGGTGTAAAATGCACGCAGTGGCTTGGTGCCAAGCATGGCGAGGTCGGAAGGCCTGTGCGAGCTGCCGCGCGCTTCCCTCCCCGCGCCCTGCGTCCTCAGACCGGCGGCGCGGCTTGGGGGGCGGCTGTTCCACCCTGGCCACCCGCGGACACATCGTGGACCCAGGGACCCGGGGTGGCTGGGAGGCATGCGGCGGCGCGGGGAGCGCGGGGAGCACGCGCTGGGCTGCTGCGGCCTCTGCACCTGCCCCAGGGCAGCCAGAGGTAAAGTGGGGGAAGCAGGTTCCCGGTGACGCTCTGGCGGCCACTTCACCTTCTGCTCGGCCCGGCAGCTCCTCCTTCCTCTCGGGGGAAAGAGCAGAGACCCAGGGCTGCGAGGGATGGGGGCGGGCTGCGCCTTTGCGCGGGGAGCACAGGCGGTACTGTGGGGGGTGCCGCCAGGTATCCGTAGGGGGTCCACACATGGGTTCCAGGTGGCCCCGAGGGTGCACACGCAGGGCTGCCAGGTGGCCGCGGGGGCGCACACGCAGGGCTCCCAGGTGACCGCGGGGCGCACACGCAGGGCTCCCAGGTGACCGCGGGGCGCACACGCAGGGCTCCCAGGTGGCCGCGGGGGCGCACACGCGGGGCTCCCAGGTGAAGGCGGGGGCGCACACGCAGGGCTCCCTGGTGGCCGTGGGGACACGCGAAGCAAGCGCGCCGCTTCCGCTTCCGCCCCGCAGCCCCCCTGCCGCAGGGCGCGCCCGCTTGGCGGGGCTCGGGGACCAATCCCGGGAAGGGAGGCGCGGCCGTGCCCCCTCCCCATCGCACGACCCCACCCATAAGGCGCCTTCTGCAACAGAGGGTCACTGGTGTTGGAGGATGAGGTTTTGGCTGAGAAATGAAGAGATGGCTCTGGAAGAAATGGTGCGGAGGCTCGATGCGGTTTCCAAGCACACTGGTAGGAGGAGCTGCTGAATCCTGTGTTCTTAAGCCTGACATCATGCGCCTGAGTTTTGCATGACAGCCTTCGTTTTCTTCCCCAGCAGCGAGAACAGGAAGGAGCAGAGGTGCTGGGCATCTTGCTGGCGGCTGCTAGGTTTCCGTGGACAGGCAGCGTGATTTGGTTCCACCCGGGAGAGTGAGCATATAGCTGCAGGTTGCAGATCCGGGTTCGTACCCTCGTCTGAGATCTGCTTCTTCACCCCGGGGGGCAGCTGCCTTTCGAGAAAGCATACGGTATCTGTGGGTTGAAAATAATCCGAGCCAAGGGCTTCCAGAGTGGGGCGTAGGCATGGTGAGGCTATCAGAAGCTTGTTTTTAGGAGGAAAAATCTGGATTAACGGGATGCTTCTTTTCCTCACCAAATATAATTTACAGCTGAGACAAGCGCTTGGGAATGGTGTAGGTAAGGGTAGAGGACGGCATGTGTGGGCTTCCGTTGCCTGTATTGATTAGGAGGTTACTTAAGACGAGCTTTGAGGAGCCGTTCGAATGGATCCCTTTAGGGTTAGAAAACGCTGAGCTGGCAGTGTCTCAGTCAGTCACCTCTGAGTTTCGATGCCGCACTGTGCAGGAAGAGAGCGATCTGCGTTAACTAGTTTCCTTGAATGAAGAGGAAATAATCGTGTGTCGTTAAAAGTAAGTTGCCACATTTTTGCCTGATATTGCCCAAACGTTATGTTGTGTATCATTCCTTCATTGTCTAACTGATGACTTTCTGGGAGATTAGATTTTGTCACTTAAGTGGGTTAGGGGTGGTATCCTTCCTCTCTGTCACAAGTGGGAGACCTCACTGGGTTTGGAGGGCAAAGCAGTGATTGAATCAGCATACATGTCATTGTGTGCGGTGGTCTAGCCACGATTTTTGGAGACATTCAGTTTTTAATGGTGATTTTGTGATTAAAGCTACTGGACTTACCGGATATGGGTCAAAAGAAAAGGAAGCCGTTGTGTGCCATCTGGTCCCTCGTTCCTAGGGAGATGGCTCCCCTTTTCTGGAACTCGGTTGCGTTTTGCTTGGGTGCAGGGTCTGGGCTGTGTCCTGAGGTGAAGGGCGCTGGGTCAGAGACTCACGGAGCGCCCCTCCCGCCCTGCGCGGGGGGGGGGGCGGGGGGGACCGGCTCCTCAGGCCCTCCCCTCCCCTCCGCTCAAGCCCTGCAGTGAGGACAGGAGCGGTGGGAAGACTTCCCAGAGTGACGTCATGCCCTGGGTTCTCGGGGACGGAGGTTTCATCTCCAGCTCGGAAGATGCGTGTGCATTTTGAATTGTGAAAAGGCTTCTCTGAGGAGCAGGCAGGACCCTGGCCGCTCCCCGAATTGTGCTGCGAGCCAGGTTCTATTTGACCCCCTCAGCAGCAAGTCACAGATGTGTGTCCTTTGTCACATCTGTGCTGCCAACAGCCGCAGATTTCAGATCGCTTTTCAATCCAGGTCAACGGTCAGCTTCATGAGGATGTAGTGTTTTCAGCAGGGGGAGAGGACGGCGTCCCTGCCTGTGTCCTGTTAATGCTGTCGGCTCCCTCTGCACAAACTCATTTTCCATCAGGCTGCAAGCGAGGCTCCGCTGAATGCAGGCTGTGTGATGCGGTGCGGGTGTGTGTCCCGAGGCATTGACGCAGCGCTGTCGACCCAACTTGGGGCACACGCACAGCTCCACTCACGGGGATGGGAATATAGGTCGATGTCGACCTGCTCGCCAGCCCAGGTCCTCAGAGGAGCTCCCCATCTGTGACAGAACAGGGTCAGGTGATCTTAGTGGCAGACGTGGGCAGGATGTCGGTCTGTGCACTGACCCGGTGCCTTGGGGCTGGGGGCCTGAGCCCTGGGGAGCAGGTCAGAGCTGAGTGCACTCGGC
This sequence comes from Panthera uncia, assembly GCF_023721935.1. Taxonomy (NCBI): domain Eukaryota; kingdom Metazoa; phylum Chordata; class Mammalia; order Carnivora; family Felidae; genus Panthera; species Panthera uncia. The sequence continues at coordinate 79,013,442 of NW_026057576.1, forward strand.
GACCTTTCAAAGGCTCCGTGTCTGTTTCCCTCTGCGGCTCCGCCCCGAACTGACAGGCATGTTCCTTTGTCCTTCCCCTGACTTCCCATGGTGCTGGCATCATCTAGGTTAGCCTGCGTGGGAGGGAGGGTGCGCGTGCTGGCATGTGGGCTGTGAACCTGTGTCTGTTGTCCGTGGACTCTTGAACCCAATATCCCATCACAAGGCCAGGAGCGGCTTCCAGCGGCAGGAGCGCCCTGCTCTGTGAGGCCCCCTTGCCAGCATGTTCATCTCGCTTAGAGTCTCAGTAACCGTGACAAAGCCAGAAGCAGGAGGGAGAGACACTAACGGACCTGTAGTCGGCCCGCACATGTGCAGAAAGCGGAAGAACAGAGGTCCTCTGGATGGGCCCCCGAGGCCGCCCGAGCTAATGCTCGCAGCCTCTGGCCCCCACCCCACACCCCTGATTCGGGAAGTCTGTGGCAGACCCTGAGAATCTGTGCTTTTCATTCTTGGGTGATGCCAGTGGTGTTGGGCCAGGAGTGGCTGCAGAGAGGAATCGGGGTCGAGTGCCCCCTTCTCTACTCCCTGACCTTGAGCAAAATACTAGCTCTTGTCATGGGTGCACGATGACACGGTGGGTGGGTGGGTGGATGAGGATGGGTGGAGGGATAAATGGACAAGGTTGCACAGCAGACAGTGAAGGTAAAGATACAAGTGCTGTCATATTTCAAAGTTGAATGGCCCCCGGTGAACACCAGAAAGTCCTGGTTGAGCACTGCACCTGCCCCTCTCCCCTGGGCCCTCTGTCTCTGGCCCCGGCGTCTCCCTCCCCACCGCTGTCCTGTCTCTTGTCCTGCATTGAGCTCACCACTGGCCAAGGAGCCAAATGTCAACTCATATCTCAGCCAGGAACTCAGCCGTGCTGGGGGCGGAGTGGGTGTATCACCCAGCAGCATACATTCATCGGGGTTCATCCTTCTGAGACCCTGGCCCGCAGCAGCGTCCCCCATGTGCTCGGTCAGTTCAAGCAGAGGGCCTCTGGAGAGCTCTCAAGTAGGAATGAACATAGTTTTGTGACACACCTGATCTGGCAAACGTAGAAGCTTCTGGAAAGTAAAAGAACAAAGAGCGGCAAGTCCAAATATATGGAAAGTGCCCTGTCCCCCCCGTCAGTCCTGGAGGAGGACCCCACCCCCGTCCCCGTGATCAGTCCACAGGGGAAGACCCCACCCCCATCCCCCAGTCAGTCCTGGGGGGAGGACCCCCCCCCCGTCCCCCTGTCAGTCTTGGGGGGAGGACCCCACCCCCATCCCCCGGTCAGTCCTGGGGGGAGGACCCCACCCCCGTCCCCCAGTCAGCCCTGGATGAGGACCCCATGCCCCCATCAGCCTTGTAGTAGTTGGTGACTGTCACAGGCCCAGTAACCATAAAAGGATGCCTCACCAGGGTCTCATCCTGGGGAAGTTGCAATTTTCTTGATTACTTTGGAGAAAAATTTTAGAGACAAAGAGGTGTGAGGGAAGGGGTGGGTTCCAGGTGATGACACCTGCTTCTGTCTGCTTCGGGGGGTGGGGGTGGGAAACTCTTAAAATTCACTTCCCTCTTTCTTGTTAGGTGTACTTTTCTAGGTTTGATGTTTGCTTGGTATGAATATGTAAATAGACCAAATATGGGCAGTTAATGAGTCACAGAAATCACGTACTCTTCTACGGAACGTAACATTTGAAAAAATTATTTTTAAAATATTGTTTTTAACGAAAAGGAGAATTGTGTCTTACCACATAAAATCAACACATAGTTGTGAGGGGTTTTTTTGTTTTGTTTTGTTTTGTTTTGTTTTGTTTTGTTCTGTTTTTTTCTCTTTAGTTTTTGTCCTCTGCCTAATACAGAGCTAGTGCTTGTAGCGTGTTTCAATCCGGACAGCCAGTCTGAGGTTTGGCCGTTAGGCCCATTCTATAGGTATGGAAACTGAGGTCCAGCTAGATTGCAGGACTGGTCAGTGGCAGATCTGGTAGTTGACATTCTCTGTTCTGCCCAAACCCCGAAATACCCATCATGCCACAAAGCCACAGAGTCTCCAAGTTGTGTCAAGCTTGTGAAAAGCTGCCCTGGAGGCCACACCGAGGTGAGTGGTTTACCCAGCAGATCCCGGCTGGCCTGTCCCATCTGCGAGCCTGCGGGCGCTCCCCTACCCCGCCGCTGCCGCTCCCAGGCTGCCCTGGAGGGCCTTCTGTTTGCTACCCCCCCCTCTCCATGGGTCACGCCCAGATCCGAGGCTGGGAATGAGCCCTGCCTCGCCTCTCCTCTGTAGCTGCTACTTGGTGGGCAGCAGTTCCCCGGGTGGGCATCACCCCGGGGGCTGTGTCACCAGAATGCTTTTGGAAGCCAGACCCAGGTGCTGCAGTCCCCGAGAATCCTCCAGGTGGAAGGCTGAGGGTTTGGTCCCCCGACGCTGCTGATGGCACATCTATGTCCCAAGGGACCTTGAGCCAATGTGAATTGTCTGAACAAAGCCAGCCTGTGACAAGACAGCAACACCCCCCATCTTCTCAGAGAGAAGCTCTGTCCTGCAACTCCTTAGCCGGCTTCCCTCTGCACAAAATTATGTGGATGTGGCGTCTGCTTGGGTCAATACGTAAAAGTAGGTAGTTAACCCAGAAATGCTGAAACATACCCTAAGAATTTGGTGTGTAATATTTAGTTTGGGGAAGAGCCTTCTGTGCAAATGAGGCTATTTGTGTTTGCACCGTGGGGTCTGGAAGCCCTTGGTGTGTGGGGCTGGAATGGCCGAGGGGCGGGGGGAGCCAGTGGAGGCAGGGGGCAGGGAGCGAGGGTCTGGGCCCCTGCATTAGGCAGCCCGGCCGCTGTAGAGAAACAGATGTGCATTTCTCAGTGTGGAGGCTGGAGGTCTGAGGCCAAGTTCCGCAGGGCTGGTCTGTCCTCAGGCCTCTTTTCTTGGCGTGTGGATGGCGATCTTCTCCCGTGTCCTCACGTGGTCGTCTTTCTGCATGACTGGGTCTGATCTCCTTACACGGACCCCGGTCATATGGAGTAGGGCCACCCGGCAACCTCATTTTATCTTAATTACGTCTTTAAAGTCCCCGTGTCCAAGCAGAGTCACATTCTGAGGTCCTGGGGTTGGAACTTCAACACACAGAATTGAGGGGCCCACTGTTCAGCCCCGTGTAAAGCCGGCCCACGGCTCCAACCCTGGCTCAGACTCTGGGAAATCGGAGCCTCTGAGACACACAAGCAGGGCTCATCCAGAGGCTTGTGGGGAACGTGGACTTACTGTGTGACTGGGAGCCACTGCTGGTCCAGGAGAGGGTGGATGGCCACTGGGGCCTGGGTGGCGCTCAGCATGGGCAGTGGGGTCCTGCACATGTCTGAAAGTGGGGCTGACTGAGTCGGATGTGGCCATGAGAGGAAAGGACGATCCAGTGTGGCCCACCTGCCATCACATGTCCTCCAGGCCACCGACCCTCCTTGGGAAGGTGGTGTGTGGCTGTGATGGGGCTTAGTGGGGCAGCGGGCTGGGAGAAGTTTCCCAGGATGTCCTCGGAGCAGAGTGGCCTGACGCCCCCCCCCCCCATGCACCTGTCGGAGGAAAGACTCCTACCAGGGAGACCCAACTGGGTGCAGGGTGGGCTCATCCCTGCACAGAACGGTGAATGTAGGGGCTTTCGACACAGTGGCCAGAGCCTCCCTGCAAAACTGAGGTCTGTCCAGCATGGTTATGGCCCCCCCACACCTGCAGGCGTCTGCCTCAGTCATGAAGCCTCAGGAGTTGTTTCTTCAGATCCACTTTTAAGGTGTGTTGAGGCATTTTGGGAAGAACACCATGGAGGCAGGTTAGATGGATATCGGAAGACGTGTGAAATGCGATGGAACGTAGTGCAGATTTGTGGTGGGTGGGTGTGGCTGTTATCAACTGTTGACAAAGGGCATCCACAGGAAGTTCCTGGGCTCCCACAGCAGGGAGTCAGGAGTGGGTCTTAGGGATTCAAAAGAGAAGCCCTGGAGATGAAACCAGAGGTCTTTTCTCTTGAAGTCGCATGCCTGAGGCGTTGCTGATTTCCTGCCAACAGGGTTCTCAGGCTGCAGTCTCCGAGCGAGCATTGCCCAGGTGTTAGAAATGCAGGTCCCCGGGCCCACCCCGGCCAAGTGAGTCTGTCCCAGACCAGTTGCAGCTCAGTGGGGAGGTGGAAGCATCTGACCCCCTCAGTGGACTCCAGAGATGGAAGCGGATGGAAAACCAGGGGCTCCTTACACCTGTGCGGCCCGCTTGCCCATCAGTTGATTTGGGGCCCCTCTGGGGCCACTCCTGTGAGCTTTGCCCACGTCCCCTCTATGCCTCCTGCCCATGGCTCCTCTGTCGTGTCTGTGGCTCACTCACGTCCTGTGTGACCTCTCATTCACGTGCCACAGAAACAGGTGTTGTGTGGATGCAGGAACCATGGCAGGTGGAGGAGACACCCAAGCATCGGATATCTGTGAATACTTCCCTGAGTTTCGAAAAGAGAATGTGTGATTGAGAAACTATAAATTGGTACCTGGACCTTCATGAACGAAGTGACTGAATGAATTGAGAGTTCACGGAGGAAAGCATCCTTGCCGGCTGCCCACACGCATACACTAACTTCGTCACAAACGATGTCCATGAAAGTCAGAGGGACTCAGACTTCGTGTCTGGGGCAACTGCTGCCCCTCCAGCCTGGGTCCAGAGGGAGGCCCGTGGAACAAAGCCAACCCCATAGAGCTGAGTGGGGTGGCACTGAATCAGGGGTGCATTGTTACCCAGCATTAGCGTGGCACTTGCTGACTAATACAGATGGTGTGGTCTGAACCAGCAGCCACCCGGTGGGAGATTGCAATGCTCTCTCTGGCCATCGCTGGAAAGCAGAAGACCCAGCAGGAACACAGCCATGCCCTTCGAGTGTGTGCGCCCACCGTGTGGCAGGACTGGAGCTGTTGTCTTGGCCTCTGGGCGGTGGGGCTGAGAGCCGGGGAATCAATGAGAAATTACAGAACGCAGATCTCGACTGAAAAGGAACGTTTATCCCAAGGACGCCTCATGGGCGGAGCCCCGGGCTGGTTGGTGAGAGCCTGTGGACGGGGCAAGCTGGAGACCTGAGGTGGCCCCAGCAGCTCTCAGATCCAGGGGCTTTAAAGTTGCTTCCCCTGCTCGAAATACTTTGTAAAGGTCTCAGAGGTGTCCACGTTCAGTGGACACAGTTACAAGAAAGGAAGGTCAGCTGTTTGGAGACACTGCAAGTGTGGCTGAAAGGGTGGGTGTCGAGTACCCTTTAAAGCATGAAGGGACCCAGGAGGCAATTCCGAAGGATGCTCTGAGCATCGGAAGAGGACCAACCAGTCACATCCATGCTTCTGCACTTGTCCACTAGTTGTCCCTTTGTTCAAGCAAAGCAGATGACAGACAGGAAGCTGGCTCCACGTAAGTGTGTTTGTGGGGGCGGTTCCGGGTCCAGACACTCCACCTGCTTCCTGTCATCGGGCACCCTTCGTGGCCTGTGTCCAGCGTCTCTAGGTGACGGTCACACTGCTGCCGTCCTCCGTCCTCTGGGAAGCAGTTCCTGGGAGCAGCCAGCTCTCCGGGCCTCACACCCTGTTTCCATGCAGCCCCCTTGCAGCATTTCATTGTGTGCTGTTCATGTGGTTTGCCGACTGCTTCACAGGTCGGCTCCAACCCCGACTATGTCAGGGGCTCCCGCAGAGTAATGGCCATGCTCCAGACTCCTGCGAACCTCCCTAAGGGGCCCCCACAGTGCCCAGCCTACAGAAGCCACTCAGGGTGGGGGTGGCTTCAGTCTGTGTTTGGGTCTCAGGTTTGCTGCGGCTTCTGTGGACAGCCAGCCTCCTGGGGGCGCAAGTGGGTGATCCTATATTCTCCACGGTGCACCAGGCACATGCTCCTGGGGAGAGAACCTTCATGTGGGTTGTCCACACCAGCCGAGTAAGAGGGTTCCCTCCAGCGTCACTCTCAGGGGCTAGTAAATGTAACAAGACATGACCCGAGAGACCCTTCTGTTGTCACGACCAGTAACAATTCAGAAATCACAGTGAAGGGTTTCTGACTTCAGCTGCTCGTCGAGAGGGTACTGTGGCCGAAAAACACATTTTCACTGGTGAAGAGTAGTTCAGACGGTTGTTTGGGGCCCACAGACTCACGGCTTAGCAGAAGGTAGAGTCTGGAGCGGGACATGCTTGCTCCAGTGGCCAGAGTTCACGTGTCCTCCTGTGGGAGGCCCTCCTCTCTGCCCAAACCCACTTCTTCGCCAGAATTATCATCTCCACATGAGTGCAAATCGTGAATCCTTGCCGTTGGGTTTGTGCGGTCATAAATAGAATTTCGAGCTTTATTTCTGGTTAGCTAAGAACTTATCTGATCCATTCATTTTATACTTGTGACTTGGGAGGAAGAAACCTTTGTTGTGTCTTTCAAAACGTAAACAGGCTCATTGCAGCTGTGTGATGTACACACAAACATTCTAGAATCAGAGTCCTCGGTGCTCTTTGGATACAGTGTGGAAGAGGTATCCTGCCTTGGGGATAACGCTAGCACCACCTCAGAGAGGCGGGTGAGCGCTGGGGAGGGGGGGTCCCTGACCGGAACCCAGCCTTGCCGCCTGTGGCCGGGTGGCGCCTGGGTGTCCTCATAAAGTGGATCCATGAGAACACCTGCCTCGCAGGGCTGCCGCGAACAGCAAGGGATGTAAGTCCGCGTGAAAAGCGCTCAGGCCGCCTGTGGGCAGGAGGCCCACAGGAGGGAGAAGAAGGGCGAGCGAGCGTCTGAGCGGCAGGTGTGGGCTCTCCAGGGCGCGGCTGGCTCGGGAGCTTTCTGAACTTGACAGATTAAGTGGCATTTGCGTGTCTAAATTGGGCTTCGAGCCAACTTTCTGGCTTTTTGTTATTCCCTTGTTGTAGCGTGCAAAAAGTGAGTCCAGGCCCCAAAGTGTGAAAACCGATTTCTTACCTCTGCAGAAGGAGGAACTAGCATTAAGTCGCATTGGTGATGTTTTTAGCAAGACTTCAGGTGGACGAATGCCCCAGATGTGACTTCACTTTTGTCAGGTTACTTTATCTTCAAAGACAGTTTTCTGAGTGTTTTGATTTCTGAATCCTTGTGAAGGGAGGACATGTTCTTTGATGTTTAAATAGTAACAAAACGTGGAAAGTTGTTGAGTAGTCGTGCACGTTTGGGCTCCATGGTTTATCAGTTTTATAATTTTATCCATTTGAGAATTTATCAAGTCTCAAAGGGATTTTCAGCCCTTTTATACTGTTTTCTCTTCTGAAACCCAGTCCTTAGGCAGCGTCCCTCATCCGCACGGACACATTCACATGCAGAGAGCGTCTGCTGTGAGCTGACCGAGCCTGGGAGACGCCGCACGTCCACCCTGGTGCCGCAAGACCCCAGACACTTCGCTGCCGACAGTCTCCAGGCACAGACCCTCGGGCGACGCGGAAAGTGTCAGAACTTCACGTGGAAGGTTCAGGCAAACTTTCACGTGCCACACAATATTCCCAATCAATGCGAGGAGAACATTTATTTAAAATTGTTGCAAACACAGCGTAGAAAAGACCTAAGTCACCATGTTGCCTGTTGTCTGTTAGTAGGTTTCTAATTTCGTATGACTAGGGCACCGTCTCTCGATTTTGTCATGATTGGTCAGGTATCGTGATGCGTCCTTTATTTAAGACAATGAAGCGTGTTACTCAGAAAGCTTATTACGAGTGAGCAGCTCCAGGGTCTCTCCACCGAAGATTTCACTGCTGGCGCTCAGAGGCCGCAGCGTGTCGGACCTGTGGTGTGTCTTACGGGCTATCTTGACGGAGGCTCCCAGAGCTTCCTGTCTTTGTTTGAGGGAAGACGTTGTCATTGAAAAGGGCCGAAAGGCCCTGTTACACGGTGAACAATTAGTCGTGACCAGCAGCAGGGCTCCATAGGGAATCATCGTCCAGTGGGGCGGCCCGGCTGCGGCTGAGGGCAGTGCCGGGCGGTGGGGCTGGGACCCAGCACTGCACAAGAGGCAGGCTTGTGGGGCGTGTGGTGCCTATGGGCCCCAGTGCTGGCCCGACCCCGGGGAGTCGTCTGTGCACGGCAGGCAGGGGCGCCAGGCACCAGGAGGGAGGAGGAGAGGGAGGTGTGTCACCTGGCCCACAGGCCCTGCCAGCTTGCACCTGCGTGTGCTGGCCGTGTGGAAATGCACTGACGCACACGTGCACACCCGTGTCATTCTTACGAAGAGAAAGAGTCCTCCCGCCTAGCGGCTGCACGTGATAATGAGCCGGCTGTCAGCCTGGAAGGACTTTCCAAGTACCCAGCATCTCGTTGAAGAGCTGTGCTAAGTGACTCCCTGCCCTCGCCCCGCCATGATTAATTTAAGACTTTTTACTGCCAAAAGTCTTGGATGCCATTTATGGATACGAATTCCTCGACAGTAGCTTGAGCTCATGTTGAGTAAAATATACTCTTGGGGTCCCCGGAGACCCAGTTCTCCAAAGGCCCGCCGGTGCCTGCACTCGGCACACCGGGGTGGGCCTGGGGCCTGGGAGGAAGAACTTGGGTGTTCTGGGTTTTGTGACTGGGAGCTGAGGGAGGGACATGTCCGGGACGATGTGTGGTTTCGAGATGTCCGCCAAACCCAAAGACCGTGAGCCTTCAAGACAAAGAGACCAAGAGACTGTGAGCAGATTCGTGTCTCATAACTGATTTTTGGAAAAGGTTTTAAATAGTAACGTCTTTAAGACATATTTCCATAAAGTCGGAGACCCTGGGTCAGCCACGCCCACTTGCTGGAACAGCGACGCCACGGCTGTGTGCACGTGCACACGTGTGCGTCTGACTTACCAGCTGCTCCGTGAGCGGCCCCGAAGTTCCCGTTCTCATGATTTTCTGTGCGCACCTTCACGTTTACACGGGAAGAAATTCGGCCCCGGCCTCAGAACAACACACGACGGGGCTCGTGGCGGTTACTAATCAGTAGTGGCGGGCAGCTCCCGTGGACACAGAGACATGTCCCGTGGCCACGTCTCCGCATGTCCTTCCTGCGGTGCCCTGTGCTGAACGGACCTCAGGGCTCTGGTCCCTGGTCACAGGAAGAGGGCTCGCGTCCTGGACGCACCACATCAAACACGCCATCTGTTTCCTCCTGACTGTGCGCCAGGACGGCCTCTGCTCGGAGGCCCGCGTGGAAGCGCAGAGATGGGAGGCTCGGCGGCCAGTGCGTTGACATTCTCTCCGTGTTGCTTCTCACGGACACAGCGCCAGGAGCCGGCTTCACCAGCTGCGTGCCGGCAGACGCAGGCCAGCACAGGGGGCGTGGGCGTAGAGGAGAGGCAAGTGAGGCCAGCACCTGCTTGCACTCCCAGTGCCTCCCCTGCTCAGAAGTGTGAGCCTGCTCCTAGCCAAAGAGCTGAAAGGGGACCTCATCGGGGCTGAGCCAGCAGGCGTGCGGGACCCACACTGTCACCTCAGCCCCACAGCCCCCAGCTCTGGCGGGGAAGGCCTGGTGTTTGGCAGGGTCCCCCCATCCTGTGAACACCCCTGGGAGGAAGGTGGGTGCCAAGGGGCAGAAGGAAGCAGACATTGTCTTGCTGCAAACCGGCTACACCGCTGAAGGGGTGCCCGTGGCTCCTGGGGTCAAGCGTGGCCATTCAGACAGACCCACGTGCTGACGCCCCCGTGGGCGGGAGCGTACAGGAAGCACACGGGAGCCCTGGGACCCTCCCCTGTGTCACACATAAACGGCAACTGAGTGAACTGCCCAGCGGGTTAGGTGTAAGGGTCGGAGGCGTGTCCAGCGTGACGCCCACATGGGCGCACGCTCTGGGACAGAGGTGGGGGCAGCAGGTGGCCAGGCAGTCTCTCCCCCTCAGAATCATCGTGGGCACGAGGGGCCAGAGCCTTGGGGTCCAGGGCACGATTGACATCGCTGGAAAGTGTCACTTGCCAAGCACAGCGGTGTTATCATTTCCTGCCTCCCGAGCTGGACAGCAGGCGGGGGTCACAGACGGCGGAATCTCCCAGTTTATTTCAAGAAGGCCCAGGGCCGTTTCCCCTCCCTTCCTCCCGCCTTGTAGCTGTTTGTTTGAACTTGAGATTTCCTGAGCTTGGAAGGTGTTTCTGACTTGGGCAGCGAAGCAAACCCCTGACTCTGGGAGCCCCGGCCAGCACAAGCCCCTTTCCGAGGAAGGAAACGCCCAAGACCTGCAAATAGACTGCTCTGCAGCCTGGCCCCCACTCTGCAGAGCTCTCCTCTGACACCGCAGGCCTTGTGTCCGGGCTGTGTCCCCCCAGGTGAGGGGACAGGCAGGGGCCGGCCCTCCGTGCACAGGAGGTTCTGGGCTGCCCGCGCCCGGAGTGATTGCAGAGCAAGGCCTGGAGGTGGAGGCCAGGGACTCTGGGAGCCGGTTGGACGCTCTGTTGTTCCTTAGGACTCGGCAAACCCAAGGTCACTGGAGGTCGCCTGCCCAGCTCAGCGTGAGCGCGGGGTGGGGTGCCCTCCCCCACTGCCAGTGCCCGCCCGCTGTGGACCGTCTGCAGAGGAGAACTGCAGGGCAAGGGAACTGTGCCCTGTGGAATCGAAGCCCCCGCTGCCGTGCGCGTCCCTGGAGAAAACGTGATGGCCGCGAAGGGAGCTTCTCGGGGAGCCCCCGGGGGGCCCCAGCGTCGGCTCTGGCTGCTGCCTCGGAGACGCCGGGGGACCTCGAGGCGCCCACTGCCTGTTGAGGCGGGACGGGTTGGCACCACCCGGGACGCAGGAGCAGGTACGGGGTCCCTTCTGCCGGTAGGCACCTCCCTGTACGTGTCACTGGGACGCGTGCCCCTTGAAGTACTTGGGAGGTTGGAAATGATGCATCGGGCTGTCTCACTGAAGCCGGACTGTGGGTCCGGCTTTACTTGGTTTACTGTCTTCTGCTTTTGAGGAGTGTGGGCTCCTGAGTCTCTGCTTCGGCCGCGGTGGCAGGCGGGACGTGCGTGTGTCCTGCCCTTGTGTTCCCTTGTGTGCCCTGCCCTTGCGGCCTGAGGGGCATCCTGCCCTGGCATCCATCCCGGGCGGCCTCCAGTGCTCCCTCCCCTGCAGCCAGAGCATAGGCTGTCCCCAAGGAGGCTTCTCTCGGAGGAAGGTGTGGGAATTCTCCTGGGTCTCAACATAACGTCCATGCAGGCTGACCTCCACCAGAGCCTGGCATGCTGACAGCTGGGGCTGGAGGAGGGAACCTGTCCCTCGTTTCTGTCCTTTCTCCCGGAGACCGGGAAGCCTGAGCTTTGCTGTTGACCTTGGGGCAGCAGCTGACTGCGGCATCGGGCACCTTGTCAGGCATCAGATGCCCTTGATGTCTAAGGTGATCGATGCCAGAAGTAACAAAACTAGCCCAACATGTCCCCTGGTTTGGGGGCCCCACAGCTCCTCCCTGGTGGGGAGTAGGAGCCTCGCTCTAGCCCATTAGTGTCCCAAGAGGATGGGAGAAGCTGGTGCATAAAACTGCAGGGCTGAGGGCCTGGCCCTGGTGTGGCTGGTGGCCGCGGGATAGTCTCAGCCCTGGTGTGGCTGGTGGCCGCAGGGCGGGCTCGGCTGTGACCAGACAGCCTCCCTCAGTTTCTCTTTGGGGAAGGACGGAGCCCACACACTGAAAGCCTAATGGCCTCTGCTTCTCGGCTGTCACTCCCAGCTCACCTGCATCCGTGCACATGTTCAGGGTTAAAATAACAGGTCCTCGACTTTCTGGTGGATGCTGCCGACTCTGAGGAGTGAGTGGGGTCGTCACGAGGGGCCATGTGGACCCCTGCCCCAGCCTGGCACATGTTTGTGCCCCTCCTGACCCCCTCCTAAGCCCACTGTCTAGAGGTCATCGGATGTGGGCTCACAGGGGTCCCCGAGTTTTCTGACCAGACTGGCCTCGGAGGACTTGCTCTCTGAGAACCCCCAACTCTGAAGGACTAAATTAACATCCAACCCCTGGAGGCCCCATGGGGGAGGGTGATGTGGGGCCTGAGCCTGCCTCCCCCACATCAGCCAGGTGACCCAGATGGTGAGGTCACTGCTGCAGCGATGTCTGCTCAGGGTGCCCGGTGGGGTGCTGACCCGAGAGGCTTCTCCACCAGCCCTAGTGCCCACGAGAGGCTGAGTGTGCCGGCTCGTACTGGCACCAAGGTGGATGATGGGCAGTTAGGTGCTGAGTCCTGGGTCCTGGCGTTCAAAGAAGAGTGGGGGGTGCTAAGGAAAAGCCCGAGTTCCCTGAAAGTAGCTCTAAGGGACGCCCAGCACTGGGGGACGTGTGCATTGGTACTTGGCTACGGTGTCTGCTGGGTCTTGCCTGTAACGGCTTTCAGAAGAGCCAGATCTGCAAACCTGGCTCTCAACTCTTCCAGAGCTCCGGGAAGCAGAGCGCCGTGCTCTCTGACTCCCCAGAGCACCCAGGTGAGATCAGCCAAGACCCGCGAAAATGAGGAGAGAGCGTGTGGTTTTGTTTAAAGTGTGTTTATCAGAGGAAATACTTGTACTGAGATGCTTCCTTACGGGCTGTGGTCAGACTGGCTGGTAAGGACAGGGTTCTTGCTCTGAAGAAATCTGGCGATTCGTATTATTTTCATCATTGTAAACTTCAGGCAACTTGGTTGAAGTCACTGCTTCCGGCGCCTAGCCCCAACTCCCCGTCTTCCACCAGCCTGCTTGGGGATAGCTTGGCTCAGGCCTGGGGACAGTTCTGGGACCTGACGCATCTGGGTCTTTGTGGCATCTTGATTCTGGACACCCACAGGATCTGTGGTGTCCCCACTGTCTAGCTGGCTTGGACTGCCTCGCTGGCCCAGGTGTGTGGACTCTGTCCACTGCCGTGGTCCCTGAACAGAGTGAGGGGGAGGGGTGCCTTACCCTGTCCCTGTGGAGCTCCGTGCGGTAGGCAGGGCTGTGACGGTGGCACGAGGCAGCCCATGCCCCCCTGGATTCTGAGAAAGCATCTCCAGGTGGGGACTCAGGCATCACACCCCAGACCTGTTAGAGACCCACAGGCTTGGAATAGAAGGCTGGTCAGGGCCACCTTGTCTCTGTGGTCCTCACCTCCCTTTCAGCAAATACGGCCTCCGCCTCTGTTTGTTCCCAAACATCGTCACCCGTGTCCGGAGCATCGGACCTTACCAGGTGGAAGAAGGTGGTGGTGTGGGGCTGCTCTGGGCATCTTGTCCTGTGTGGCGCTCCCAGCATGCACACATCTCTCTGCCAGCAGGTGGGCCCTCCTTGCATCTGACCTTCCTGTCACCTCCACAAAAGCTCAGGGAAGTCATGCCGGCAGAGCTGTCCCTTGTCCCTGAACTGAGGCCAAGACAGGCCGGGACGTTCCTTCCTCCTTGGGCCGCCAGAGCCGGCCAGCCGGGGTCCGTGTGTACTTACGCAGGGTGGGGTGAGCAGATGTGAGCCTGTGGGAAGGTAATCACCCTTCAGTGTTTTGTCTCTGTTCATGGGTGAAACGGAAGTAAAAAGTCAGCTGGTCCCTCACGCAGATTTTAGGGAGCAAAGTTCAGTGGGAGAGGCTGGCGGGTGAGCAGGGAAGGCAGCAGAACCGGGAACAGGGACAGCCATGGGGGACAGAAGCGCGGCCCGAATCTCCGTGGCGGAGATGAAAAGCTATTACGTCTATTCTGAGTGGTGCTCCTGGCTGCTGTCTGTCGCTGAGGGTGAGTCCCTGGATCTCATCAGCCACCGCCTGTTGGGGTCGCTCCCAGCACTCCTGGCTTTGGTGGCCGTGGTGTGATGCAGAAGCCGTGCCTCCTGGAGACGGTTCCACACCTCCCGTGGTGAAGGGGGGACGTCCTGTGAGTCACAAGCAGGTACCCGTGGGGCTCAGAACAGCGCAGGGAACGGGTGTTACGAGTAGGTGAGCCTTTCATCCAAAGTTATCATCAGCTCTGAGTCATGCCCTCTGCTACCAAAAGCCAGGGACATCCCTGTGTCTAGAGGGTCAACTCCACGGCTGGCCCGAACTGGACAGCAGGGAGCGTGGCCAGCACCAGGCCCGTCAGAGCCAAGCTGGGCCTCGTTTGGGGGGCGCTCCATGTGCAGGGGTCCACACGCTCCATGCAAACAGAACAAAAGCCACCAGCTACTTGGTGTTGATTATGCCCCGACAGAGTGACACCCAGGGTGACCTACGGGAAGGTCAACTGTGCTGTAGTTGAAATGCAGTTTGGTGACACTTAAGGTGCTTCCATGGTCGGCTCCGGGGAGCTGCAGAGCCCAGCGAATGCCCCTGGAGCCCTGGCCGTGCACCGGGACTGAGCAGGTATCCCATCCGGAGTGGGGCTCCTCCTCCACTTGCCCCTGAAGCTCACGAAACCGGCCGCATGTGAATCACATGGTTTCTTTACTGGCCCATCTTGTCTGTGAGGACAAATCTGTGGTGTCACTGTGACCAGGCTGGGAGGAGGGATCACAGCTCCATGAAGACAGGACGTTCAGATGTTTACCAGGCCCTTCGTGTGGCCCAGGGTTCACGTTCTCATCCTCCGATGGAGAGCTTTGTGGTCAAGTCTGTGCCTTGGTGTCTCCTGTGAACAATACCTGCTTTACCACCGAGGACGGCCAGGCAGTAGTTGTCCGAAACAACATCGTGTTTCGGACTAGGGGCTGTCTAGGGAGCTGTCTAGGGGCTGTCGGGAGCGTGGGCACCAGTGGGTGATGTGTGCACGTGCTTGGATTTGCTGCAGGACCCACAGTTGGTTCTGTTGGTCTTGTCTCTGTGACAGTGGGGATGGCGCCAAGCCAGACGGCACGGTGGTGGCCCCCCCCACCGAGGACCCCCAGGAAGGCCAGCATGGCTTGGCTCAGAGAGGGGCTTGGCCCCTGGGCTGATCTGTTTATACAGTAATCACATGCTGCTCCCCACAGGGAAACTGAGGCTGAGTGAGGGTTGAAGCTTCCAACAGGGGCTGCCCCTGGAGGGGGCAGGTGGGGGGCAGGTCAGGGCCGTGGGGCAGTTGAGTGGCTGCCACTGGAGGGGGGCAGGTGGGAGGTGGGTAGGGGCCAGGTGGAGGGGGCAGGTAGGGGGCTGCCACTGGAGGGGGCCAGGTGGGAGCCAGGTGGGAAGGAAACTTTGGAGGCGGGGTCTCCCCACCAGCCCCTGCAGACTTCCTGGAAGCTCCTTTGTGTGCACACTGGGCCGTCCCTCCTGCACCAGAGGCAGATGCCCCCAGCCCACCTGCGTGATGTCAGTCCCACGGCAGAGTTTCTGCTTTGTTCTCAGCCCTTTTCCTCTCCATTTTCACTCCACATCCGGATTCCCCTCCCGGTCGCCCCCACGCCACGGTTCCTGTGACCGAGAGTGGCGCCTTGACGAAGTGGTGGCCTGGACCCAGGGCCACGACCCTGCCCTTCCCACCTCTCGGCCCACAGCTCTGGCCTGGACTCGGAGTGGAGTCAGGGCTGCAGGACAGGAGTCACCCTCCTGGAGCCCCGGGGGCACGGCCGAGGGGCATCTGTGCAGTACGTGGGAGCCCAGCCCGACAGAGCGTCCCCCAAAGGTGCTGTCAGGCAGGGCGGTGGGGGGCTGTGCTTTTCCGGGGACACAGTTGCTCTGAGGACACAGACGTGCCAGCGTGTGTGACAGCGTGGTGTCCGTGCTTGGACAGGATTCCCCAGCAAACCTTGTCACCAGCGCCTGGGGAGGGGGGGGACCCAGTGGGGCACAGTGGTGACCTTGTGCTCTTTGGGGAGGAAGATGGGGCTCTGAGCAGACCGTGTCTGGAAGAGGGTCGCAGGCGAGCGGATACCAAGGGTGATGCTTCTGTTCAGGGGGGCCCCACCCGGTCTGTCGCGATTCAGAGGAAACAGGCTGACGTCTGTCAGCACGTGCGTCGTTTGCTCTGTGGGTACGGCTGCCTCTGCCTGGGGTGTAGGGCACTTCGCATGCAGTGTCTACTTGATTCGCTCTTCCCTCACACCGTGTGGAGCAGAAGGGTCAAGTTAGCGCCTTCCACAGGTGGGCGTCAGCCCTTCCTGCGTGGCTCTGCATGTGCGTGCATGTGGTGGCACGCTGGCGGGCCCCAGAAGACCCCACAGACGACTTTCTGCAGCGGCAGGAGATCAAGGTCAATGTCTGGATTCGTCATTCGCTCATGGGCTCCATGTGACATGCAAAGGGACTCATAATTCAGGGACATTTTCTTGGGCCGCATCAACCTGGGGCGTGGTCAGAGCTGTAGGAAGCCTGGTCCATACTGGCAGCAGCGTGGGTGACAGAGCCCCTCTTTGTCGCCGTCCTATATTGAGAAAGACCCAGAGGTTCCGTAACCATGCTGGCAACACCTGTGTGAATCCTGGCATGCGATCGTTGCTCTGAACCCTGCAAGGTGTGTGGGCCGGGGGCAGGTTCCTCAGGAACAACACGCTAGCAAAAAACGACAGACGCTCATCCTGCACGTGGACCCAGACCAGTTGGGGCGGGAAGCCACGGCCATGGCCGCCCGTTTGCACTTTCCTTCAAAATACTGTGAACTGTTTGTTCTTCCAAAGAAACCTTAATTTTCCAAGATTGCCTGAAAGAGGTACCTGAGTACTCGCCTCGCCGTGACGCCTCTACAGGAGTGAGTTCTCGGAAAAATAAAAGGTTTTCTGGGTGAAGCTAAGAACAAATGAGTAAACAAAACGTTTCAAGGCCTGAGAAGCGCTCTCGTTCAGACCCGCGCAGCAGGTAGGGTCCCCCGCGCCAGGCCTAGGCTCCATGCTGTAGCGAAAGCGTGTGCATCAGGCTGCACAGTCTCTGTGCAGGCCAGGGCTGGGAGAGCCCGCCTGGGGAACCGGCCAGCTGCGGGCAGAGACGTCCATCCGGGGGAGGAGACTCCTGCACACCCACCCCATCCCCATGTGATGGTTGACAGGGTCAGGCCGGCAGCCACGGGGAGGGGGCTGGAGGTGTGCTCACTCCAGGACACACAGTCTGAGCGGCACCTGACAGCGAGCCGGGCGTTGGCACAGGACTGGGGTGAGTCCCCGGGACAGGCGGGCCAGTGGCCTTCCTCTCCGCCTCCTCGTGCTCCACAGCGGGCTGTCCAATTCCCCAATCTCGGCGCATTTTCCTGAATGACACCGGCACCTTTCAGACACGTTTTCAGTTGCAGTATCCATCCCGTGGTGAAATCAAAGCAGAGTTTTTTAGCACGATTTCATTAGAATGTTGGAAATTGGACCAGAAGCTGTTGAGCATTCCAGAAATCTGCCAGATAGTTGTGAACGGATTAGGTGAGAAAGGCATCCTACATGTGATGGCTGAAATGAAATTTGCATTTTTTTAAAATGAAATTTATTGTCAAATTGGTTTCCATATAACACCCAGTGCTCATCCCAACAGGTGACCTCCTCAATGCCCATCACCCACCCTCCCCTCCCTCCCACCCCCATCAACCCTCAGATTGTTCTCAGTTTTTAAGAGTCTCTTATGGTTTGCCTCCCTCCCTCTCTAACTTTTTTTTTCCTTCCGCTCCCCCATGGTCTTCTGTTAAGTTTCTCAGGATCCACATAAGAGTGAAAACACATGGTATCTGTCTTTCTCTGTATGACTTATTTCACTTAGCATTAACACTCTCCAGTTCCATCCACGTTGCTACAAAGGGTCATATTTCGTTCTTTCTCATTGCCATGTAGTACTCCATTGTGTACATAAACCACAATTTCTTTACCCATTCATCAGTTGATGGACATTTAGGCTCTTTCCATAATTTGGCTATTGTTGAGAGTGCTGCTATAAACATTGGGGTACGAGTGCCCCTATGCATCAGTACTCCTGTATCCCTTGGGTAAATTCCTAGCAGTGCTATTGCTGGGTCATAGGGTAGATCTATTTTTAATTTTCTGAGGAACCTCCACACTGTTTTCCAGAGCGGCTGCACCAGTTTACATTCCCACCAACAGTGCAAGAGGGTTCCCGTTTCTCCACATCCTCTCCAGCATCTATTGTCTCCTGATTTGTTCCTTTTAGCCACTCTGACTGGCGTGAGGTGGTATCTGAGTGTGGTTTTGATTTGTATTTCCCCATTGAGGAGCAACGTTGAGCATCTTTCCTGATGAATATGGTTGCAAAAATTCTCAACAAGATACTAGCAAATCGAATTCAATAGCATATAAAAAGGATTATTCACCATGATCAAGTGGGATTCATTCCCGGGCTGCAGGACTGGTTCAATATTCGCAAATCAATCAATCTAATCCATCACATTAATAAAAGAAAAGAACCATATGATCCTGTCAATCAATGCAGAAAAAGCATTTAACAAAATTCAGCATCCTTTCATAATAAAACCCTCGAGAAAGCCAGGATAGAAGGAACACACTTAAACATCATAAAAGCCATTTATGAAAAGCCCACAGCTAACATCATCCTCAATGGGGAAAAACTGAGAGCTTTTTCCCTGAGATCAGGAACACGACAGGGATGTCCACTCTCACCGCTGTTGTTTAACATAGTGTTGGAAGTGCTAGCATCAGCAATCAGACAACAAAAGGAAATCAAATGCATCAAAATTGACAACGATGAAGTTAAGCTTTCACTTTTTGCAGATGACATGATATTATACATGGAAAATCCAATAGACTCCACCAAAAGTCTGCAAGAACTGATACATGAATTTAGCAAAGTTGCAGGATACAAAATCAATGTACAGAAATCAGTTGCATTCTTATACACTAACAATGAAGCAACAGAAAGACAAATAAAGAAACTGATCCCATTCACAATTGTACCAAGAATCATAAAATACCTAGGAATAAACCTAACCAAAGATGTAAAAGATCTGTATGCTGAAAACTATAGAAAGCTTATGAAGGAAATTGAAGAAGGTATAAAGAAATGGAAAAACATTCCATGCTCATGGATTGGAAGAAGAAATATTGTTAAAATGTCAACACTACCTAAAGCTATCTACACATTCAATGCAATCCCAATCAAAATTGCACCAGCATTCTTCTCGAAGCTAGAACAATCCTAAAATTTGTATTGAACCACAAACGACCCCGAATAGCCAAAGTCAAGTTGAAGAAGAAAACCAAATCAGGAAGGATCACAATGCCAGATTTTAGCCTCTACCACAAAGCTGTAATCATCAAGACAGCATGGTATTGGCACAAAAACAGACACATAGACCAATGGAATCAAATAGAGACTCCAGAATTGGACCCACAAACATATGGCCAACTCATCTTTGACAAAGCAGGAAAGAGCATCCAATGGAAAAAAGACAGTCTCTTCAGCAAGTGGTGCTGGGAGAACTGGACAGCAACATGCAGAAGGATGAAACTAGAGCACTTTCTTACACCATTTACAGAAATTTGCATTTTAAACGTTCATGAGGCTTTTGCTTTTGCCCAGCCAGTGAGCTGGGTGATGGGCGGGAGCCCTGCAGGCCTTCAGGGACCAGAGTAACTTGTATCCCGTTGGGGTCTGCTGTGTTGTGGCTGCGACCACAAGCCCCCACCTTGGCCAACATTTGGGACTTAAGGCCACAAGTGCTGTTTGCTACTTTTTATTTTGTACACACTGTACTAATCTCATGGTATTTAAAATAATTCCTTAACCAAGGACAGCATCACCTTTTATTACTAGAAACCAGTGTGCCCTTAAGAATAACCTGCATTGTTGCCACAAAGCCAGTGTGAGCACATCCAACCCATCTGTCCCCCTGTTAGCATTTGGGCTTTGCTCCTCGTAGGCAGATGTGGGGAATAAGCGTGCCTCCTTACAGGAAGGCATGGAGCTCACGTGGAGCTGCCGAACGTGGTACAAGACGCCTTCTCAGCCGGGTCTCTTTTGTGGAACAGACATAGAACCTTCTAGTGTTGGATTTGGGGGGCACTTACTTCGTTCACCACTGCCCTTAACACTCCATTAATCAATCTACGTTGACCGTCCCACATGTTTATCGTAAATCAGCACAACATCAACACCAAAAAGTTCGTTTATGCTCTGACATCAAGAACACGGATTTTCCATTATATTTGAGCAACCCCAGCAGCCACGCCATGACTCGGGACTCCCAGGACGTCACCACGCACCGCGTTGGAGTGCCCCGGGTCACTGCCAGGGCCCTCGAAAGCCGAGCTCCGAGAGATAAAAGGGGGCACTTTACGTCCACCACTGGCGTTAATCTCATGTCTGCAGAGCGCTTAGGCCCAGCACAAATCCTGAGATGCTCCCAACCTGGCCTTGTTTCGTCTGCACCAGTGCACCGAGCGTCAGGCTGAGCTCAGGTCCTGTAAAGACCAGGGGTCAGGGCGGCTCATGGTTGCGGGGAGGCCTATGGTCTCTGGTGGCTGCCTGGTGACACGGGGCAGGACCTCCAGGAAGAGGAGCATATGTGTTAATATGAACGCGGGAGCAGAGAGCAGACGGGTGGTTCACGGAACCCTGGGCAGTGGCCACAGAGGCAGATGGGGGTTCGGTCCAGGATCTCAGAGACACAGGACTTCAAGCGGCTGTGTGTGTGGCAGTGGGGTGGGGTGGGGTGGGAAGCAGAACCTGGGACAGTGCAGGCCACAGAAGCGAGGCTCTGAGCCACGGTGGTAGCATAGGTGCCACTGGGCAAAGTGCTGGGAGGAGGGACAGGGCTTGAGTGTTTTATGGGGGACAGAGGAGAAGCCATTGAAGGAGACAGACATCAGAGGAGGTGAGATGAGGTGAGGGAGCCCTGCTGTAGCCCCCAAAATGCCCGTGACAGCAGGGATGTGGGTCTGAAGGGAAGCAGGCCATCCTCACTGGTGAGTCACAAACACCTCAGGAATGGCTTCAAGTCGGAAGGCGCGTTGGCTCTGCCGGAGATCTTTGCCTTAGCAGGAGCGGGGTCCAGGTGAGGACAGTGGGGAGCACGGGCCATCAGCCTGTGCGCAAGTCTCATGCCTCTGAATAAAAATAGACACGTGGGGCGCCTGGGTGGCTCAGTCAGTTGTGCGTCCAACTTCGGCTCGGGTCATGATCTCGCGGTCCATGAGTTTGAGCCTCGCGTCGGGCTCTGTGCTGATGGCTCGGAGCCTGGAGACTGTTCGGATTCTGTGTCTCCCTCTCTCTCTGCCCCTCCCCCATTCATGCTCTGTCTCTTTCTGTCTCAAAAATAAATAAACGTTAAAAAAAATTTAAAAATACACATGAAACACAGAACAGCAACAGAGACATGGCTTCACTGACAGAAAAGGGAGTGTGGTGTGGCCACGGGGAGGCCTGGCGTGGCCAGCAGGGGCACTAGGCCCACAGGTCTCTGCACTGCTTCCCACGACTGCGTGTGGGTCTACCATGATCTCCAAGTAAAAGCCTAATTTAACAGAGATAAGAGACCTTTGGGAGCTTCTGATCTGGGGCCGGCCTCCATCTGTCCATCCCTGCTGTGGGAAGCCTCGGGAATTCTGCTTCCCCCAGTCCGCCACCTGCCCCTTCCCGGGCACCTGTCTGTTGGACCACAGCTATTTTGTGCCTCACAGTTGTCTGAAAGTAAAAGGGGACCTCAGATTTCTGGAATGAAACAAGGACCCTCCGGGATGATTAACGACTTCTAGAAGCCTTGGAGGGAGGTTCTGGATGCGATGGGTCCTTCAGTCCTGCCTGGGAATGCAGTCTCCCGAGAAGCCGCTGGGCACCCACACTTGGGCCCCGCACAGGGTCAGGGGCCTCTGCTTAGCATCCCAGAAAGATAAACTGGCCGGGTTGAAACAGTGACAGCACGGGGACGAAGAAGTCTGGGGTCAAGACTGGGATGGTCTTTCAAGGGTTGAACCGAGTCTATGAAGAAAGTAGAGTTAACCATCAGTGGAGTGCAACCCAGAGAGAGAAAACGGGGATATGAGCGGGGGCTTGGGCTGAAAACAGGAGTCGTGGCCCTGACTATAACCGGCTGCAGGGCTCCAGGGTGTCCAGGGAACGCTGGGAAATGCGAGAGTCCCTGCACCCTGAGGTGGCTAGACCCCTCGGATGGGTCCTGGACCCCCCTGCCACCTCCCTTCCCGGCAGGTGCAGGGACGTGCTGGCAGGGACAACTGCGTCAGGTCTGGTGGGTGTGCCTGCGGCCAGAACCCTCCCTGCCATGGTTCCAGACATCCTTCCGTCCACCCGTCTGCCCG
Organism: Panthera uncia; assembly: GCF_023721935.1. NCBI lineage: Eukaryota > Metazoa > Chordata > Mammalia > Carnivora > Felidae > Panthera > Panthera uncia. Next base: position 79,035,539 of record NW_026057576.1, read on the forward strand.
AGGAGCGGCTCGACTTGTCCCACTGCTTGGGGATGTGGGACCCTAGGCCAGAACCCCCACCACACCCTTTGTCTCAGGACGAGGTCAGGCCTCTGAACAGGTCTCTGTTCTCTGGGGCGCCTCTGCCAGGGCCCGGGGGCAGCTGCTCCCCCCCACTGTGCGGACAGCCCGCTCCATCTGGGTCCAGCTGGCGTGGGCCCCTGAGCCTTGGCGCCATCTGGAGCCCGCAGGCCTCGTTCCTCGCTGTGTGCTGAGGCAGAGGCTCAGTCTTCCCATCCACAAGGTGGGAGCGATGGTGCAGGGCCCCTGCAGTTTGCCCAAGGCCAGTCTCAGGGACGCCCAGCCCCCGTCTTCTGTCTTCATGCCACTCAGCGTTGGCTGCCCTGGGTGGGTGGGTGGGGGCCTGCATGCTCCTGGGGTGAAGGGTGGGGTCCCCGCACCTGGCGCTTGGTGCTTCAGTCTCCCCGCTAACTGCGAACTGCAGCTGCTTGGAGACTATGTGCTCCATGGAGAGAAGACCACTGGCAATCCAGGGGCAGAGCCCAGGGCCAGGCTCGGGGACCACCACACCCTGTCCTGGTCACTGTCCCCTGTCAGAGCGCAGGCCACCTGTTTTGTTTAAGACTCTGACCTTAATGACTCATCCCTCCAGGTTATTGCAGGGCTGCAGCCAGCTGCCAGCAGCCCAGCCCCACCCCGGGCCCCGCCTATCACCCCAGGAGGGAGAGCAGGAGGTGGGGAGTGGGAGGAACTCTGAGCCCACAGCCCATCACAGGCATCTTGGCTCAGACCCTAGCTGCCTTCCCATGCCCTGGCGGTGGGGCTGCTGGGATGCAGGATGGGGTCCGGGGAGGCTGCACCCTGTCTGTCACCTGGGACAGGTGGGCAGCAGCAGAGGTGCTGGTGCTGGAACATGGGGCTGGTGACCCCCGAGGCGGCAGACGCGGCCCACGGCCCCTGCCATCCTGGGCACTCCCTGAGTGACTGAAGCAGCTCCAGGTCTCAGGTGTGCCCCCAGACCCAGCCACACGGTGCAGGCTCCTGTCCTGTCCGCACACCCAGACCCCTACCCTGGCCGTCTTCCCGCGGAACCTCTGAGCCCCGGGCCGTGCCTCCCTCCTCCCTCTCCGGGTGTCCCTCCTGAGGGGCCCCCTGATGCCACATCCGTCCTCCCACGTGCTGTCTCATGTCTGGTCCGGACCCCTTCCTCAGATGCAGATGCCATACCTATGGGTGCAGGCCCCTTGGCGCCTGCTCCGAGCCTCCAGTGGGCGCCAACACCTGGGTGCAGCAGCCCTAGGTCCTGGCTCCTGTGGGCGAGGCCTGGCCTGCCTCTCAGCTGCTCCTGCCTCTCCCACCGCCCCCACGAAACTCAGGCTCAGCCCGTCAGACATGCCTGGCCCCACTCCTGTGTACCACGGGGTCACCTACCAAGCCCCTCCACGGAGGAGCCTGACCCCGGCTCGGTGGCCGGGTTGGAACCCAGAACTCCCTTTGGGAGCCTCGGTGGGTCCCGAGCCCCTGGCCATCATGATCCAGAGTGTGTCAGTCACCTCTGCTCACCCTCCAACCTCTGGCACACGCCACACGCCACCTGTGTCCTCCTGACGGTGGGGGGACATGGCTGCCTTTCCTGTCTGGGGTGGGAAGCACTGAATCAGGCAGGCAGTGCCCTGAGCCGCCATCTGAATGCCTCACGCCCTCCGCCCGACACCCCTAGCTCCCCAGGGCGAGGCCGGCTTGCTCCCAGACCCACGGGCGTCTCGTGGAAGGACTCGCCCTGATGGTGTCCATGCCTACGGTGGCATTTTAATCAACCTGAGGCTCCAGCTGTGTTTTGTGTACCCGGCCCCAGCGCCCGCCCGGATTTGTTAGGTGTGTGGAGAGAAGTTGTTGATCCAGGAGGAGGAGGACGAGGCTCCCGCCAGCTCACCCCAGGTCACAGACTGTGCCCTCGGGAGGGGAGCGATGGCACCTGGGTCCCAGGCCACGCCTGGACGAGGGGAAGCCCATGGCAGATGTGATGATGGCTGCCGCTCGTGGGTTTGTTTTTCCAATAAGCCAAAGAGAGCCTTCCAGTTCAGCTTGAGGAGACCGGGCAGGTGGCCACTGGGCACCTGGTGTTGGCTCCAGGACCTTCAGGGGGTGGAGTCCCAGCCAGGGCACCAGGTGCTCACTGGCCGCCCCCTCTGGGCCTGACAGAAGTGCAGTGAAGTGTGAGGCTGGTGTGTAAGAGGAAGGGCAGCTGAGGGCCGCATCAGGGTGGGGTGCCCGCGTGCCTGATGGGGCTTCGCTGTCCTCAGCTGGCGGGGTTACCAGAGCCGGTTTGAAGTCAGAAGGAAGGGCAGCCTGAGAGAAAGAGGGAGGAACAGTTGGGGGGTGCCCAGGACAGCACCATCGCAGGAGAAGCAGTGGGTTCGAGGGCAAGAAGGACAGGGATAGAAGGATCCAGCCGAGCCAAAGGAGGGCAGGGGTGCAGGGGGTTAGGAAGGCAGGAGGGGGGCTCCAGAAGGGGATGGGAGAGGGGCTGGGGGCTGGGGGGAGGGGCCTCAGGAGGAAGACAGTAGCCTGAGTACACAGCAGCCATAGTGTCCAGCTTCCCCGACTGCCCCAGTGGAGCAGACACCTGCCTGCCTGGGTTGCCGTGGTGACGAGACAAGGCAGGTAGTGAGGGAGGTGCTGTGCTCTGGATGCAGGAAGCAGCGCCGTCCCCCCCGCCCCCCCTCCCACCGGCATCTGGCAGAAACTGGCGGGAGCCACTCTTTGGCCCTGTTCCCTGCACCGTTGCTGGAACGCGTGTTAAGGTCATGCAGATGCACCTGTAAGGTTAAAGGGACAAGGGTTTGCCCACAAGGAGACTGCTCCATGCCAGGCTTAGCTTTTCCTGCACCCCTGGATGGGGAAGGAGTGACGCCTGCACGGACCAGTCAGGCGCAGCCGAGGAAGGACCATGAGCGCTGGGCCTACTGGTCCTCCACACTTGTGTTTCAAGTGTGTGTCACCTACTCTGGGTGCCAAACGTTACAGATTCTGACCGATCCCGTTGCATTTCCACACATAAACCAGCACGTCCTGTTCGTGGTGACGTACAGTGTCCATCACTCACCTGAGGCTGAGGAGGGAGAGATGGGGCCTCCCTGTCCCCAGGCTTCTCCCCGAGGAAGGGGCACAGAGGACCTGGCCCCAGGAGCCCTCCAGGGAAGACAACGTCGCAGTCGGGCATGTTGCACAGGAAACAGCACAACCTGCCCGTTGAGGCCGCTCACACCTGCCCCATCCAGTTTGCCCCCACCCTCCTGGATTGGCCGCGGTCTCTGCCACAGGGCTCCTCCCTCCTCCCCTGACCTGCGAGCACTGTGGGGTGGAACCACATAAAGTTGCCTTTGTTGTTGGTCAGAAAGAGGTGAATACTTGCAAAATCGTCTGGCCCTTGCGTCCTGAGGGGAAACCTGTGCCCGACAGCGGGCTCTGTGTGCACAGCTCTGTCCCCAGGCACCCACTGGCCTGCGGTGGCTTCACCACCTGTCACACAGAGGAAAACACGGAGTGGGCTCTGGGACTCTACCCGTTTTTGAGAAAAGTGACTAATACTTGTCATCACCCAATCAGGGTTGATGTCCACAAACCCCTGGCAATGCATCCCAGGGCCAGGCCCCCGCCCCAGGCCATCCTCGGAGGCTCTCAGGGCCACAGCCACTGAGCCAGTTCCCAGCTGGCCTCTGGCCCTGGAGACTGGGCAGAAATGCCTGCCTGGCCTCTGGTCCCTACGCCCCTGCCCTGGAAGGCTGGCTCCCCACAGGGTCCCCCAGAGAACACAGCTCTGGGTGCAGGTGAAGCCAGAGGCAGAACCACCAGATCCTGGCTGTTCCTGGTGGGCCTGGTGGGGCCACAGAGGGAGGGGTAGTGGTTCGAGGTGGAGACTGTGGCCAAGAGCCAGGGGCGGGAACTGCGGTGAGCGAGGGGGGCAGTGACCCCGCCACGGGGCGCACATGCCTCCTGGAAGCCGAAACTCCACCCTCGGCCTCCAGGGCGGCGGCAGGCTGACACCGACAAGGTGACGCACAGAAACCGCCCACACGCTGTCGCCTCCGCGCCCTCATCACCGGTCCACGAGCCCACCTGTGACCGCAGCCACTTAACACACATGTGCCGGGCCTCTGTGGGCACTGGACGAGCAGCGGGAGGTGAAGTAAGGGAGCTCGCCTGGGGGCCGGGCCTCGGGTCAGAGCAGGTGTGAGCGCTTGGGATGCAGGCCATGAGGGCAGGACGGGGTGGGTGTGAGCACCCGGGGGACGTGGGGCCGCAGGGCAAGACGGCGGGTCGCCATTCAGGGTGGGTGGGTGAGGGGTGCCCTCAGAGGAGGACGCGTTTGGGGAAAAACTCAAAGCCGGCAACGGACCAACTCTGTGGGTGCTTGGGGCAGAGAGTCCAGCCCAGCCCAGTACTGATTTGGGACTAGTCCTGGCCCCTCACGGACAGTGGCCAGGGGTGGGGAAGTTGCTTGCTCACCACGACCCACCTCCGAGCGCTGTCACTTTCCATCCCCATGCCTGCCAGAGCAGCTGGCACACATTTCTGGGATGAATGAATCACAGGTCTGCAGAGGGAAGACGTCCCACCAGCAGCTGCCTCTGTGAATGCTGTGTCCCGGTTCCAAAGGGACCCGTCTTAGAGCGTGTGCTCGCTTTGCGTGAGCCCCAGGACCAGCATTCCGCATGCTTGGCAGAGGCATGGGGTGGGGGGTTGCTAGGACCCCGCCTGGAGAGTAAACCAAGAAAACAGGTGCCGTCACAGGTGTGGCCACACACGTGTCCTGAGAACAGTGGCAGGCCTGGAGGGCAGACTGTGGACTTGGTCGGTCGTGAGTCCAATGGTCAGGAGTTGGGGTGGACCTCGGCTGGCTCCAGGCAGCCGTTCTCTCTGACAGGGTGGGAAAAAGGAGGTGGGTGAGGCCCAGGAATGGCTATGTGTCCCAGGGTGCAAGACCCCGCTCTTGCCAGGGCCTGGCCCAGCAGGGTGTGGGGAACACTAGGACGGATGCGGGCAGGCATCCTGGGTACAGACGGCCCCTAGCTGAGGTCATACCCCCGTGGCTGCTACCCTCCTGAGAGCACAGGCAGCTGCTGGTGGCACTGAGTGCCCACCGTGGGCCCAGAGGCTGAGGCCTAGGCCACAAGAGCCTGCTGTGGCACCAAAATGGGGGCATGGGGAGGGAGAAGCGTCCCTGGAGCCCCTCGCCCCTCCACGTGGCCCTGTCCTCCTCCTGCATAAGAGCCACGTCCCTCCTGGTGGCTGAGCGTAGGGTCTGACACCTTCTTTCTCAGCCCTCCTGTTTGGTTGCCGGTTACTTGCTGGGCACAGCCTCCCTGCATGCTGGACTTCAGGGTGTCCCGCCCAGGCCTGCCCAGCGCTGCGAGGAAGCCGCACCAGGGCCCCGGACAGAGCTAATCCGGCCATGCCGCTGGGGACCCCGGCTAGGGCGATGCCGGTGAGGGCGGCCGCAGAGGAGGCTGGATGGGCTCGGCTCGGAGGAGGCCGGCCCACTGTGCCAGGGGCTTGCACCCTGGTCTGCCTGAACGTCCCCCCACCCTGTCTCTCGGCCAACGCATTAAGCGTCAGCGGGGGAGGCTGGGGAGCAGGAAGGAGGGGATTGGAATTGTCCAGCAGAGACCAGGTCAGTCTGGTCACGTGACAGGAGGGAAGGGGGCGGGTGTGGAGCGGGTGCCGGCAGCTGCCAGTGCAGTGACGGTACCCCAGTAGCGTGACCCTGCGGCCCCTGGGGCCCTGGCTGGTGGGAAAGCGAGTCTGTGACATTACGTTCCAAGGGAGGTTGTGGGGGTACACTCTGCAAATGCCCTGAAGGCTTCTGCCAGAGCTGGTTCCTATCACAAGGCCCCAAACCAGCCCTGCTCCAGCCTGAAGACCCTGCTCCCCAGGGCTGGGGGGCTCCTTGGGCCCCTCCCCTCTTCCTGCCCACAGCCTGGTCCTCAGACATGGCCTCCTGTCACCTGGGAGCTCATTAGCACCAGGCTGGTTGCACCCCCAGGCAGAACCAAACCCACATTTTAACGAGCTCCCCAAGGGCCCCCCCCTCCCCGTTATATTTTCCATGTTCTTAGCCCCTGGGGGCGTCTGAGATCTCACCTGCTCAGGACCTGTTCACACACGTGAACATCTGTGCACACACACAGCTCTCCAAGGAGCGGGGGACCAACTGGACAGACAGACTTGGGCAGGCGAGGTGCCCTCCCACCAAGGCCTGGAGGTGCAGACCCTGCCCCGCCCACGGGCTGGGGGCCGACTTAGGCGGGTGTGGGGCCCCCCGCAGGGAGGGTGCTGACGGGCGGCAGGGAGGGAGCCGGGGCCGCAGGAGGCTTGCGAGGGGGCTGGGCAGTTCCTGGCTGCCAGCACTTCTAGCAAGCTGCGCGCTGCTGGGGAGCCGGCACCAAGGCCCTGGGGGGCAGGCCAGCTGGTGGCCCCAAAATGGAGCCTTGCTGCCTTCCTTTGTGCGCCCAGGACGGGCGTTCCGGGAGGCAGGCCGCCGCCTCCTGACGCACGTTGGTGGCGACAGCATGACCTTAAGCCGTATCTCCCTGCTGTCGCAGGACATCTCCGGGCTGTGGCTCCTCCTGAAGACCAGCACAGGTGCGTCTGGGCCGTGAGCTGGCGCTAGCTGGGGGAGGTAGGGGGAGAGGCCAGGCCTTCTGCAGAGCCAGCAGCCGGGGATGGGGGTATAAGTGGGGTCCAGGCTGGGGTGGAGCCAGTGCAGCTGGGAAGGGAGCTCTGGGGGCGGGGCGGGGGGGGGGGGGGGGGGGGCCGGTGGGGGGTTGGAGCCTCAGCCACTGCTCTCCTGCCCTTCTCTCCCTGCCGGGTGTCCCTCTGGAGCCGCGAGGGCTCTGCCGGCTCACCCTGGAAGCTGGAGAGATGGTCCCAAGCCTCCTTTGTTCACGCTTTCCTGTGGACACGCCTGTGCACGCGCGGGAGCCCCAGGGCTGGGGGGGCGGGGACAGGGCCGCTCCCCTGGAGGCTCTCCCATGGTGGCCCCAGCCTGTGATGGTGCGCGGCCGCCCTGGCTCTGCGTGGCCCTTTCTCATCGCACCTGCTCCCGTCAGGGTCACAGGGTTGGCACTTCTGAGATCTGCTGAGGTCCTGAGATCCCCGAGAACAAAGACCCTGGGGAAGGGCCCTAGGTGGCATGGCCACGTCTCCTTGTTGCTGTCCTGAGGACAGAAGAGTGCTCATCCTGAAGTAATTTGTCATGAGCACATTTTCAGGCAGGTTCTTCTGACAAAGAGGGACAAAGAATTCATCAGCTGTTTATGGAAATTTAATGAATCAGTCAAATCTTGGCTTGTCAGCGGCAACCGGTAAACATTTGAAGTTTCCAGCTTTATGACAAACACCCTGGGTGTGTGGTGAATGGCTGAGGCCAAGAACGTTCCTGACCCCCAGGACTCGGGGCTCCAACCGCCCAGGCGGCCGTGCGGGAAGGGTTATGGCTCATGCGTACACGCGGCAGCAGGTGCTGAGCGTGTGGGGAGTCGCCTTTGACTGGGGGCCTCGGCGAGGAGGCCGCAGTCCTGGGGGGGATGCCGTGTGGGACGCAGCTTGGCCGTGAGCACTCTCGGGGCGCCTGACATGTGTTCTGTCCCCGGAGCCGCCCCAGCGTGGCCTCGCCGGCCACCCCAGACGTCCCCTCGTTTTCCTAACTAGGGTCTAGTTCTGATTCTTGGAACTTTCCCTCAGAATCCTCGGGGCTGCTCGGACGTGCTGCATTTGTGAGCACGTGGGTGGGGCAGGAGCGCCCCGGGCACCTGGCCTGTTGTGACTGAGGGCTGCCCCATCCCTCCTGTCTCGGTTTCCATTTGCTGTTTCCCCAAAACGAAGGTGCTTGTTGCCCGAGGGAGCAGCTGTTGGTGCGTGGCGGTCCATCCTTGTCCCATGGCGGCTGTGGGCACAGTTCCCGAGGCCACACTCCTCCAGCCCCAGGTCACTGCATGCTGGCTTGGATGGGCGCCTGCTGTTTACCATCTCCCTTCACGTCTGCTCAGGGGAGGCTGGTACTGTCCTGAGTCAACAGGAGACCATGGGGAAGGCCATGGCGTGTCCGGTGTCCCAAGGTGACACAGCTGTCACAGACCAGGCGCCTCCTGGCCTGCCCTCATGACAGCAGTTTCATGACCCCTCCCTGCTGAAGCCTGACCCGCCCCCACCCCTCCGTCCCTCCATCTCCACCCCTGCCTCCCAGATGCTGTCCCGTGTGTGTGTCCAGCGGGGAGGTGTGGAGGGGCTCCCGGTGGGCCAGCACCTGGAGCACCTGTGCCCTGCTCTGCTGGCCCAGCTGGAGAGAGGCAGTACCCGTCCCAAAGGCCATCCTGGCGGAGCCCCAGGGACACAAGACATGCGCCCTCCCATCCACGCCGCCCCGGCCCGCCTGCTCCTGTTTGTTGAGGACGTGTCTTCCGTGAAGCATAAAGCAACTTCCTATTTGCTTTTAGATTTACGGAATTCTTGGTACTTAGAAGGTGGGTGTGGGATTGGGGACGGCCAGGCCAGGAACCGCAGGAGGCTCAGCCCAAAGCCAGAGGGAGGGTGGCTGGTGGGCTGTCACACACACCGCTCTGGGGCTGACCCTAAGTCGAGGCTTCTGAAGAGTGGGAGACGGTGGTCTGACTCCTTGGATGCGCACGGCTGGCTGTTGGACACATGTGAGGTGGCGCCTCTTCCTCCGCCTCCCCCCTGCCCGTCCTCCCCAGCCCTGGACGCTCGCTCAGATCCTCAGGCATCAGCCCATTCGGCCCCTGAGGCCGGTCCACACAACACCCCTCTCCCAGGACACTGTTCCAGGAGCTCGCTGGGCTCAGGGTTCCTGGGGCCCCAGGCGCTGGGTCTGCCTCGATGGAATAATCCCAGCCAGAGATGGCTGCTGCCCTGTCCTGGGGCCCCGTCCTGGTGCCCCATCCAGGCCACATGAGCAGATTCCTCTGAGGACTTAGTGCAGTCCTGGGACAGTGTGCGATGCTCACCCGCAGGAACATTGCTAATAACAACAGGTCCACAACATCTCATGTCGAGGCACCAGTGAGGATCCACGGCGTCCCGTGCTGAGGCAACAGTGAGGGTCCTCCCCTTCGATGCAGGAGCTCGCAGGGCGGCTGTCAGCGAGCTCCGGGAGGGGTTGGCTCTCCGTCCATGGCACCTGCCCCCAGTCAGCCCTGCTTTGGGCTAGTTTGGCTGATGCCTGGCAGGTCTCGTAAGCTTCCCTCAGCCCATCAGCCTGTCCTTGCCCCGAAGACTGACCATGTGGTGTGTTACACTGAGACACCCACGTGGCCACAAGGCCTCCTCGCTGGGCCTACCACGGCTGCTCCACCTCTGGCCTGAGGGCATGTCCGGTGATGCTTCCAGCTCGGCAAGGCCCTTGCCATCCCTGTTCTGCAGTCCCCTGGACCTGGCCACGCGCTGTGGGGGCGGGGACCAGCTCCCGACAGGCTCCCAGGTGCACCGAGTCCTGATTTTGTCCGGGGCTTCACTGTGGCACTTGTGTGGAGTCCAGTGGCTTCACAAGCAAACAACACTCTCAGTTCTATGGTTTTCTCCCTCTTCCTCGACATTTGCGCCTTAAAATCTGGTGCCAATTACGTCCCCGCTGGGTTTCTGATCTGCCCACAGAGCATGACCAGGAGGCCCTGTAACACTCCTTTCAAGCCTCCCTTGGCCTGAGGCTCGTTTGCGGGGCCGAGCAGGGGGGTAACGCTCAGCCTCCCAGGCCCCTTGGCGGGCTTTGCCCTGGCCATGCGGCAGCAGCATGGGACCAGCGGTGAGCCCACTCTCCTGCCCCTGCCTACGGGTGAGGACAGCCTCCCACCTGGTTCCCAGCTCGGTGGGACATGGACTCCATGAACATTCCGGGTCCCATCGCTGGTTTCCAAACCCTCACAAGTGCACGCTTTGCCGCAGAGCCAGGGGGCAGTGCAGCCCTCCCTGGAATTAAACACAAGTGTGACCCTTGGATTCACAGGGATTTCAAATTCAGGAAAGTTGAAAGGGAGTTCCTTTCTGATGGTTATCTATGGTGGGAGCTGCGTGTGCGCAGGGGTGTGGAGGCCTCGGGCTGCAGGGGCTTCTGGGACAAGTGGCTTGAAAGTGTATCGGCAGCCAGGCCAGCATTCCAGGCAGGATGGGCACCAGATGGCGGCCTCGCGGGGACACCGTGCTGAGGGTGTGAAGGAGGCCCTCGTTTGTGGCAAAAGGACCCCTTCTCAGCTCCAGGTCCCTGGGTCAGAGCTGGCCCCCGGCTGTCAGGAGCCCCTGCCCCGAGCCCACGCCCCGGACCCCAGCTCCACAGCCTCTGGGGAGTGCCTCCCACTCTGCTGCTCTGTGGGGCCGGGACGGAGGGGGATGTGGCCAGGGTGCGGCAGTGCCGGCTCGCAGACGTCCACCTGCCCAGGCTCTGTGTCTGGGCCCATCTCCCCCATCACCTTTGTGGACCTTACAACAAAACCAGAGACGGAGGGCACAGGCAGGAGTGGCCCAGCTGTGTTTGTGATGACCGTGGGCACAAGAGTTCAGTAAATGGGGCATATTGGTAGATGGGGTCCAGCCACACCACACACTCGAGGCAGCCCAGGAACCATCGGAAGCTGCCCAGTGTGGCCTCCCTCCCTGCCTGTCCTGTCCTGGCGGCTGGTGAGGTGCCCACCGGCGTGGTTATAGACCTCCAGCAGGCAGGCAAGGTGTGCTGTCCCGGGAGAGGCCTCTCTAGGGCCAGCACTGACCTCAACCTCCTGTGTCCCTCACACTCAGTCCTAGAAGGATGGAGTGAGCTCATTAGTGCTTCCAGCCCCACTGCCATTTCGCCAAAGAGAACGCCCCCGTTTCCTGTTTTTCCCGCCTGCTGTAGGAGTCTGGGGCTGCGGGTTGGGGTCGTGCCTGGGAAGCGTGAACAGAGCTGCTGAGCGGGGCAGGGCAGAGCCCCATGTGACCTGGGTGGCCACACTGGCCCTGAATGTAACCTCCGTTCTGTCCCCACACATCACAGCTGTTCTCTGCCTTAATCCAGATGCACTCCAGGCTCTAGCACCTTCTACGTCAAGTGCCAGAACCGGACCTGCAGAGGCTGACTCTGTGGCTGGGGGGGGGGGGGGGGGTCCTCTGACCTCTTGCGGCCTCCCCAGCGTGGGGCTGGCGCCCACCCAGAATGCAGGGAGGACCCACATGCACCGAGCATGTGAAGACATTTCTTACCCACACAGAGACTTTCCGGGCCAGCAGGGCAGACCCAAGGAATGTTCTGGAATGGTCCAGAGAGGCCCGAGGCAGTGTGAATGCAGGGAGGGCATGTGGCCCTGGGTCTTACTGTGTTCTGGGGGCCTGGACTCCCCGCAGGTGCCGCGGGAGGGTTTTCACGGGCTGGCCCAGGCAGGGGCGCGGGTAGGCCTGACAGCCGTCGCCCGAACACAGATTCCAGGGCTCGACGAGGACTTGGGGAAGGAGCAGAGGCCGGTGTGCCGCCCGGATACAGGGCTGCACCGCGTGGGGCGCTGGGGTCCTTGTCTTCCCGGATGTGGGGTCGGAGCCATGTTAGGCGTTTCCTCCTCTAACGGGGTTGCAGTTGTCAAACCTAGCTCTGAAACAGGGTCTGCAGGGAACGTTCAGGGGTGACTCGGGCGCTGCGCCGTGAGCATAGTCCCGCGGCGCCGTCCTGGTGCGCCCGTGCCGCGTATGCGTGTGTACGTGTGCGCGTGCGTGTGAGGCTCGGCGACACGGAGTCGCCCTTTTCCGTGTAGAGCGTCGGTGCTTTCGGGGTGCCAGCCACGGAGTCCTACGCGGGCAGCTGTGACAGCCGCCATCCTTGTCCTCTGCCGCATGGAAATGAACAGCGTCTCCCGTCGTTGTGAGGTTCTTCTGGGTGACGGCAGCCAAGTGGAAAACGCTCTGAGAGAATTGTGGGGTCCAGCGGCCAGTCCCCTCGCCGGCGAGGGGACCCAGGGCAAGCCGTGCATCCACGAGCGTTGGGAACCACCAAGTACCCCCCGCACGCCAGGCGCTGGGCACGCTAGGAGGGGCCGCCACCGTTGCCCCGGTTGTGCGGACCAACAGCAGCTCAGGAGAAGGAGCGCCTGGGGTCACCGTGCCTGCCTCTGCCCGGAAACCGGGGATCCCCGCACAGGAAGGGTGACACCGCCAGCAGTCTGCGGCCCCCCCGGCCCCCATCACAGCGGCTGCCAGGAGGCCGTGCGGGGGGGCGTGAGCAGCTCCACACCCCGCGGTCCCCAGCGGGGACCGTGCAGCTTGGGGCGTCCCCGCGCAGCGTGTGTGCGGGCTCACGGCGCAGCGACCACGCGGTCTCCTCCACCGCTGGCGGCGACAGTGTTTACCACCTTGAGTCACAATTCCACTCGGGCTGTGAGAAAAATCGTCAAGAATTACGGGGTGATTTTAAACGCCTCTGGTAATGGCCGGAGGTTGTTTCTCCGACCACTGATACTAGGGTAAGGCACTCACAGAAGCACGTGCGGTGAGGACCCCGCAGCCTGCCGTCACGTGGCCCAGGCCCACCAAGAGGTCCGTCTCCTCCAGCTGCCGCTCCTTTAAGCCCGTTGTCCAGGCTCACCGCCAGGCGCCTCTAGTAACCTCCACTTACCCCGCCCCTGGAAGTCACCCCCACCCCACCCCATGACAGGCCTCAGAGGGGCTGCACCCTTGCTGCTCCCTTTGAGCTACTGCCCCTGGAATCTGTGCAGTCCTGCTGTGCAGCCGCAGGCAACTCAGTCAGCCTCTCTGTTCATTAGTTTTCTCATCCAACAAATGGGATACTAATGCTCTCACCTCTTGGGGTGACAAACCCATTGATACATGAGGGGTATTTAGTTACCCAGTGACCGACCGCTGTTTCTACAATTAAAGGTTTCCTGTGGGATCCATCAGAAGGTCACGGAGCTGTGCTAGCCAGCCGCTACATTTAAACAATTCTTCAACGTCTTGTCCTTTCCGCTGCGCTAACGGGTCATAGTGTAGACGTTCAAGAAATACTTGCTTCTTAACTGATTTAAGGCCTTGGGTCTGGGGGAGCTCTGCAGAGGCTCATGTCAGAATTTCACTGAGAACCGTGTCTTGGTTTTAATGAGGCCCGGCTCGATCGGCTTCCCCGCATGTTATCTCTGCTCAGCTCTGCAGGAGCTGGACGTGTTCAGCACGCCCACCCACCAGCCCCCCAGAGTCCGTGGTCCATTCAGTTTGGAGGGTGGCAGTGCTGTCCCTGACCACCGAGAGTGTGCAGAGATGACCTGGGGCTCTGACCCCAGACACCCCACAGTGGGAGCAGGACTGCGAGCACTACTTAGGGATATGGGGCAGGGCAGGGCACGGCGTTGGCCTGTGTGCTGTCTCTGCGAGCTTGGTCGAGCTGCCTGGAGCCTGTGTTAAGCAGGATCCTGAGGCTCATCGGGGCTTGGTTGCTGCCCTTGGCAAAGACACGGTGTGTGGCATCTCAGCCTGGCGTCTGCCATGGCCCTGTGGCACGCAGGATGCCCGGCAGAGGTGATGCAGTTAACCCCCTATGGGAGAGAGTGCCCTGAGCACATGTGAGCCAGGGTGTAAGGTGTGAGCAGGGACCCTTTGTGGTGCCTGGCCTGTTGCAGGGGTGGAGAGTGTGTCCTGGGACCCACCTGGCTGACACCTCTCTTAGAATGGGTGTTGACGATGGCAGACGGAGACACCTTCCTGGTGTGCCTAAGCGTGTCACTGACAGCACAGCCTCTGACCTGCTGTCTGTCAAACTGAAAATGGCTGTGACCTCAGCTAAGTGTCACCCATGGGGTGGCCTCGAGATCCCTGCCCCAGCTGTGAAACCCCCTCAGGGGCTGTGGCCAGCATGGGGCGGGATAGAAAATGTGGTGCATCCAGGACAGATCGCTGTCCATTCTGCGTGCCCCTTCCAGGGGCTTCTTGGTGGTTCCCACGAAGGCCTGACGTAGACCCATCAGGCAAGGGGTGTGGCCGTGGAAGATGCAGACCTGAAGCTCCGAGGAGGTGTGCTGGGCCTCGGGCCTGCACATCTTCATCTGCACACGGTGTCCCCGTGGCCCCAGAGGGCTCCAGGCTGTGCACTGGCCTCGGGCAGGACACGGGAGGGACAGACCCGCGGCCCAGCCTGACTTTGTTCGGCTTCCAGATCCCTGCCCCCCCGCGTGCCAGTGAGCTTGCAGCTGGAGGGTGCTTCTCCCTGATGGCGGTTTTGGTTGAGCAGCATTTTATTTAAAAACCTGTAAGGGGACACCTGGGTGGCTTAGTGGGTTAAGCGCCCGACTTCAGCTCAGGTCATGATCTCAAGGTTGGTGAGTTTGAGTCCTGCATCAGGCTCTGTGCTGACAGCTTGGAGCCTGCAGCTGCTTCAGATTCTGTGTCTCCCTCTCTCTCTGCCCCTCCCCCACTCACACTTTCTCTCTCTCTCTCTCTCTCTCTCTCTCTCTCAAAAATAAACATTAAAAAAATTAAAACAAAAAAAGCAAAAACACATAAGGATTTTCTTCCTGAGATAAGGAAATCATCTGAACTGAGTTCACGACGTGACATGATACAGTTGTGCCCTGATCCAGGAACAAATGACCATTGGAAACGTCCAGGATGATGTGCTGTGAGAGCCAGAGCCAGCCACACAACCAGTGTAGACCCCAAATCACAGAGCCTGCCCCCACGTGGGCCCCGCCCCGCCCCCCAGCCTCCCATGTCACCCTGACCTGTGAGCTCGCGTGGGCTCCTTTGCAGCCTCCATGTCCTCCCCACTCAGTCTGGATTTCCCTGTTTGTAGCCTCCTTTCTCCTTGTTCCGTCTGCACACACTTTGCTCTTGGCTCGGAGATTGCTGGATGGGCTCGGTGACGTGGGAATCCCGCCCACCTGTGTTGCCAAAACAACCCCATGTGCCACTCTACTATGGACACAGAGAAGACCTCACGTTGTGTTTCGATGGAAAATAAACGGAAGCCTCCAGGTGTGGACTTTCAGGCAGATACAGATATGGCAGAGGGCCTCTGCTGCTAGCCCCCACTGACGTGCCTTTCTCAAGGTCCTATCTCCCTCTGAGCAAGGCCCCAGGTTCCCAGGAAGCAGCAGGGACAAGCCTCTGAACCCAAATTCGAGGCTTCTCCCAGTGCACCGGGGCTCCCTAACCCGGGACAGTCGCCACCACCCAACTCTGCACCCACCGCAGGCCCTTGTCACAGCCACAGGCAGCCACTGCTGTGGAAAGTCGAGGATCGATGCCCCTTCGAGTGGACACCTGCCCAACCCCTGTTAGGAAATTGTCCTCAACCAAAGCAGGTTCTAAGTCACTTTGCCAGAGGGGACTTTGCAGGCCAGTCTCACCGTGTCGGGAAGAAAGATCTAAAGAGGAGACACTCGCACCACCCCTGCCCTCCGGCTGCAGCCCAGAGGGGCCAGGCCTGGTGGCTCTGGTACAAGCAGGTTGTGGCAGTTGGGGCCTCTCCCCTTGGTCCTCATCTGGAGCTGAGCCAGGTCCTGGGGCGGCTAAACGTCGTGAGCGAGGCTAAGTGGGCTGTGCGCCACCTGTCATGTTCTGGGTGCAACTGTCTTTCTAGATGGCTCCCAGAGCCGCGCTGAACCCTGGCCCCGGGGGCCCTCTCAGTGCCCGTGCCCCGCGTCAACCTCCGTCAGACGTGACCCTGTGACAGGCTCCTCGCCCGGGGCTCTCCCCTCACGTCTGGCCGAGACAGGAAGCGGGTAGCTATCTGTGAGACATTGTGTTCATACAGAGAGGTTCTGTGCAGGAGTGGGGCCTCGCCTGACCTTTTCAATGAGCCGGCGGGTGGGGCGACCCCCTTCCTGTCCGGACTGCTGACATCTGAGGCTTGCTCCTTCTCCCGTGGACTCCCCCACTTCCTGCTGGACTAGCAGTGCCCTGTCCTCTGCCACAAACTGCAGACCCACGCTTCTGAACGAGGAAGCAGGGTGGGCAGAAGCGGCGCTTCGGGGTTGGGGGAGACATGCCCAGCGCACCCGGAGACCCAGAGCCCGCGGGCTTGACGAAGCTGCCAGGTGACCGTGACGAAAACTACTTCCGTGGTCCTTACTTATTTCCAGCTTTATGAGGGGTGGCCAGTGACATGTAAGCCATAGTGACCTTTAGACGGAGTCCATTTGTGCGGATTCTGCTGTTTCCAGCGCAGGCTGCAGAATAACACTGTTGTTCAACCTGGAACGGCGCCTTAGACCTGCGGCATGCTGTCGGAGCAAGTTCTGCGCCCAAAACCTCACCCGCGTGGAATCCGCAGTGAGGCTGCAGGCAGACGCGCTGCCGTGGTCAGCTATCTGTGGGCTCCGGAAATTCTGCACCAGCCTGCGTGCCGACTTAGCTGGATTCCAGTGCTGCTCGGGGAAGTCGCCCTCTCGTGCGCCTCCTGCTTCCCCTGTCCCACACAAGTTCTTTGTGCCCCTGTCACAGGGGCCGCTGGGCCGGGTCCTGGGCTTGAGCAGTGGGCTGCAGGCTCTCCGGCCTGTGTGCAGGATGCCGTGAGGCCTGGCCCAGGCCAGGAGGTGGAGAAAGGCCTCCCTGAAGAAGTAACATCTTGGCCAGGAAGTGAGTAATACTGGACTGGCCAGCAGACAATGGGAGAAGCATTATAGGGAGCAACTCATGCAAAGGCCCTGAGGCCTGAAGGACCTTGGTCCATCCATTGGAGGAGCTCTGGGAACATGAGAATGGTCAGTGCCCACAGGAGGGTGGTGACAAGGCCCAGAGACATCTCTCCAAGGAACCAAGCTCATGTTGACATCGATCCAGCCAGCAGGACTGTCCCTCTGTCACTGAAAGTACAGGAATGGTCAGCAATAATGGCCCTGTCTCTAGCATGTGGGAAGGCCTTGTGCCATCAGGGTAGGCCAGGCTCAGAGCACAGACAGCCTGTGCTGTGCAGGACTGAGCTCAGAGGGTACTTGGAGAGGAAGTGGGCTTAAAGGCTCTGCCAGTCAGACCCAGTCAAGAATTACCATCCATCAGAGGCCCAGACACTCATGGTTTTCTTTCCTCATGGGCTGCTGGAGTCCAGTGGGGATGCTGAGGTCTAGGGTGGTGGTGAGGTCTGGGGAACCGTCTAGGCAGTCCCTGTGCTCCTCACGGACGCTGGGTCCCCGTTAAGGACTTGCCAGTTCAGTGTCTGTGCTGTTTCCACTGCCCCTGGGAGGTCTCCAGAAGTGCCTCCCATGGTCTGTGCTCAACGATGTGCGTCTCTGGGGCTGCAGAGGCTGAACCTGAGCACAGGTGGCACAGGTTTGATATTAACTGTGCAGAGACTCCTTCCTGCCATGAGAAGGGAAATGCGATGTGAAATCTGAAGGTCCAGCCCCTCCCCCGTGCAGGGTGCGCGCTGCACTCGGCACAAATCGCCCTGCCTGGGATTCAGGAAAATGTCCTGAATTTCCTCCCACGGAGGAGAGCCATGGCCGAGGCATCGTGCTGCCTGTGGGCGGCGGCCTCACCCTTGGGGACTCAGTGCAGGTCCCCACCTTCTGAGCACTAGCTGCTGTCACTTCCTGACGCCGGCTACTGCCACTGCCGCTCTGTGGGGCCAGCGGGCGCCCGGTCAATGGCAGGCAGGGTCGAAGGGCAGGGCACGCCAGGATGGTGGAACCTGCCTGTGTGCTTAGTCGTGTCACCTGTTTACACCTGCTTGTTTGCATGACCGGAAGAGCCGGCTTCAAGGCTGGTCCGTGCAGGTAGCGTTCGGCAGCTCCACTGGAATTTTCGGGCTGGAAGAGCTCCCGTGTCTCCAGGCTCTCTTGGCTGGCGTCTCAGATTGGGTCCTGAGTCTCTTCTGAGAAATCGTGTAAATGTCCCAGGATGCAAATTCCGCTGCTCAGCGAGGGTCTGGTTGTGAATCACATGAGCGCTAGCGAAGCGCTGACTCAGAAACGCAGGAGCCCGCGGACACCAGGGCAGGGGCTGGCGCCCAGTTTCACACTCTCCGCAGTGACACGCGCAGCCCTGACCCCAGGTGCCCAGAATCTCGCAAAACCTTCTTGCTTCCTGGCGATGCCTCCAGGGTGTGGCTGCTCCCAGTTCACCCCAGACCCCGACCCAGGACTCGCAGCCTGTACACTAAGCCGCCTTTTCCATCAGTATCTGGCTCAGGGACCCGGCCAGGTGCCCTCCTGTGTCCATGTCGGGCAGGCGGGGTGGACCTCTGTGTGTCTGCTGCCCGGTGTCCTCGCTGACCTGGGCTGTGGTGGCCGCGGGGATGCCCAGACCACCTCCAGTCGGGGGTGCAGGCTGGCAGACCAAAGCGAGTGCTGGGTGGGTGGTGCTGCCTGCCCTCACATCTGCCTGCACGTCCCTCCGTCCCTCCTCCCTCCCTCCCGCCACCTCTCTGTTCCTTTCTCTGTGCCTCTGACACATGGCACATCTTAAATATTGATAAACCACCCAGCACACAGTTTTCTGTGCACCAAGAGACAAAGGTCTCTGCACGTTGGAAACTGAAATCCCTTTTTCCGAGCACGTGACCGCTGGTCCCTTTAGGTGTTGGCTGATGCGCATGGCTGCATGAGGCAGTTTGCACCGAATGACAGCCGCGTCCCTCTGCTCTGCCCGCAGATGAAATCATGCACCAGGACATCACCCCGCTCTGTGCCGCTGACATCCAGGACCAGCTGAAGAAACGCTTTGCTTATCTGTCCGGTGAGTGCTGGGCCAGAGGGAGGGAGGGGCTGGGGTAGAGCCGGGCTGTGACCAAGGGGACCTAGTCCACATACTGCGAGTTGGGCACGGCCTGCTGTTGATTCCACCAAGGGCCAGGAGACGCTGCACACTGCCCGGGAGGAGGGGGCTCAGGGCTCATTGGCCAGGAGCTACGGGAAGAGCCGGCCGGAAGTCAGTCCTGAGAGGGACACAGCCCGAGAGCTCCTGCCTGCAGTCTCCAGAATGTTCCCTCAGCAGGTGCAGTGGGAAAGGACACAGCTGCCCTCATCCTTGCAGCGTCCTGGGCCAGGGACCCCCCTAGTCCAGCACACCCAGCTTCCGTGGGGGAGGCCCCAGAGCACAGCTGATAGGGGCGAGGGGCTGGCTCTGTCCCACCGGCCTGTTCTGGGGCCCCTGTGTCCCTCGTTCCGGGCTCTGTCTCCACCCTGTAGGATGACCTGCCATCCTGTCTGGCTGTGGTGCACGACCCCAGCCACTGGACGGTGCTGGCACATCCTGGGTGCTAAGGCTGTGATGGCACCTGTGGTGACCACCCTCACAGCTGTACAAGTACCCCCGTCGGGATCAGACAACCTGCCCTTCCCAGGCGCTCGGCCCTACTCACAGGCCCTTTCCCCTCCTGAGCCCTGAGAGCCAGCCCCGTGCCCGTGGGGCTGCCCTGGCCCTTCTCCCAGGGGCCGGGAACCACGCCTCAGGCCACGCCCTAACACGTGGCCCTGGAGCTCAGGCAACCCGGGGGAATCAAAGGTCGTCAGCAGGATGTGGGGCCTCTGGGGGGCTTGTCCACAGTGAGGCATATCGGTCACCGCGAGGAGGGAGGGGTGTCCTTCAGAGAAACAAGAAGCCGTCTACAGCACAGGGGTCGTGGCCCACGCCAACAAAACGTTCAGTCAAGGGTCTGCGGGCTCCTTCCATCTCCCCAGCCCGTCCATGCCTTTCAAGACCCCAAGGTTCACAACTTTAGTGCACTTGTGACCCAGACTAATGACCCTGACCTTCCTCCAGGTTGTAAGCCCACCACCTCTTGGCTTGGAGGAGGCAGAGCCCCAGGACCCCTCTGGACACACCTTCTCTCTGTCATTCAAATGCCAGCCAGTGTTTCGGGAGGGGACTGTGCAGGCGTGAGGAGGGTCCTACTTCAGGGCTTCCGAGATCATCCTGGGTGGGCCTGTCCTAGCCGGCTGGGCCTCACAGGGACCGGTGGACCTGAAGGATTCCCAGGATGGGATTTGGCTGAGTTACACTGACGGCGGATCCATCCCAAGGCAGTTCTGCCCCCACCTCACGTCCTACCCACGATTCCTCCGAGGATATGGGTGCTGGCTCAGGGTGAGCCCACCCCTGCCCCATCCATGGTGCACAGCCCTGCTTGCCAATGGGGACCCTCCTCTGGCTCCTGCAGAGTTAGGTCTTTGGTGTAATTCCATCAACGTCCATCGATACTTCTTGTGCAGGACGCACCTGAAACATGCTGGGGAAACTGCCACAGGGGGCTGCCCGCATGCACGTCAGTGTGTGCACTGCTCACGCTGCCCCCACCTTAGCCTGAGACACCACCTTCATTGATTTGCTGTTAATTCCGGCGGACGGGGTGGGGAGGGAGGAGTTCAGAAAGTGTGGCCAGTGGTTCTTTCACCCCATGGAGCGCTGGCTAGACGGGGGCATCACTCACACATGTGGCATCTCAGGGCCCCTGTGTGCCGCTGGCCGCTCCTCCCGGCAGGGTGGGCCTCCTCCCCACGGTGTGGGCCTCCTCCCTGAGGGTGGCCAGGGTCTAGGAGGGAGCTGTGAGCAGGGAGGGTGGACCCCACCGTGTCTGGCAGCCCGGCCTTGGGAGCTACATGGCACCTGGCCTGCAGCCGATGGGCCAGGACAGGTGGCCAGGGCAGGAGAGATGGGTCCCACCCATCAAGTGGCTGTCCCCAGCCGCCCAGGGCGCCGACTAGCAGGCAGACATGGAACCTGAGCCCGGGTGATTCGGGCGTGTCATCAGCCCCTGCTCTGTCCACTGCTTCTCCAGACTGCTTGTGGGACACGTCAAACCACATAGGCCCCAGACTGAATTCAGCCTTCTGCTTGAAGCTCCCATCCCCAGGTCCTGAGCCCCACACCCTTTTCCTCCTTGCTGTGTGTCTCCGCTCAGAAGTGTGCTCTCTGCTCCCTCCCCTGCCACACTGCCAAGGGGATGACCCCCTTAGACCCAAACTGTCTGAAGTGGTTCATCAGAGACGCATGCAGAGCCTTAGGGCCTCTGGGGTAAGAGACGGAGCGTTGTGGGGGGTTTAAAGCGGCTCATGCATTTACGAGGCGCAGAAAACCGTACTTTGAGGTGTTAGCCTACTCAGCGCGTTCTTGGTTCTGTACAACTATGCTCATTTGGGAAGCGACGAGCCGTGTGGGACTGGCTGCCCTGCGGTGGCAGAGTGACAGGTGCCTGTTTGTGCGCGCATCACTCTTCTGCACACGCCAAGCGCTCGCACTCCTTCCCTGATGAAAACCACGCCTGGGCTCAGTGCTGCCTTGCTCTCTCCCCAGGTGGGCGCGGGCAGGACGGCAGCCCGGTCATCACCTTCCCAGACTACCCGGCCTTCAGCGACGTCCCCGACAAGGAGTTCCAGAATGTCATGACCTACCTCACCAGCATCCCCAGGTGTGTGTCGCTGTCAGATGAGGAGGTCCTGCCAAGGGGGCCCAGGGTCCTGCCCAGGTCACACAGCCCACACGGAGCGGCCGGGGCCAGGGTCCCACTGGACCCTTTTCCCGCTCCCAGCGTCCCGCGTCTGTTACACTGGCAGGGCTACACCGAGCAGGAGAGACACACAACAGGGAGGCAGCAGGGCAGAGGTGGTCGTGAGACCCTCCGGGGCCCAGCCCATTAGTCCCCCTCGTGCTCCTTGCGGCGGGACAAGTGATCCCAGAGGCAACTCCCCTGGCTGTTGGTTCTGTTACTGCGAGCAGAGCTGGGTCCCACCTTCCAGAAAGGCAAGGAGACCTCGTTTGTACCTCAGTGGCCGCGCCGGGCATCCTCCACATCCAGGAGCCGAGAGGCAGACGCCCCACCGCTGGGGGGTCACCTCTGGGGTGTCCACGGCAGCCCAGAGGTGGTGAGGACGTGGCCCTCATGCCCTGACAAGGAACCAGCACCACGTAGCATTAGGTGGAGACAGCCTCGCGGGTGACCTGGTTCCTTAGGCGACATCAAGGGCGATGGGGGGGCTCGCCGTAGTGTGGGGGCCCAGGCTGCCACATCCCCGGGAGACACCATGCTCATTCATTAGCGTTGCTAAGGAAGGCTTTCTGAATTTGTGTGGTTTATTGCTCCGCGAATTGTCTAATCCAGAGAACAGACCAAGACAGCAAGTTCGATTGGCTGGTTCCTCTTGCGTGAAAACTGCCAACGGCGATGACCAATCAGCGCTGGGGGGGATGACAGGGGGGTCGTAGGTTCTTCTAGAACCCGGCAGAGGGGAAGGGAGCACTCTTCAGGGACGTGGGTGCTGGGTGGTCATCTGGCAGGAGAAAGCTGGGGTCACATCCTGGGTCGCACAACATCTGCCGTCCTGTCCTTCCAGGCGCCAGGTTCTGGGTGGCCGAGTGAGGTGTGGGGACGGCCAGGCCCCGGGAGCCCAGCAGCCTTCCTTACGGCCACTTGGCCAGCTGTGCACCCTTGAGGGGCTTCCTGGTGGCAGCTGCAACACGGCAAAGCATCTCTGTGTGTCTTCCCTCGGTCTCAGGATGAGAGACAGGACGGCCATAGTCAGCCCCATGCTGCCGTCAAGGTCATGGGGCATGAGTAAGGTCACCACACAAGGTGGTGGGAAGATGCACCCTGTGGTGAGGCATTGAGGGGTGGCCCTTCAGGAGGACGCCAAGACGCTGGGACTCAAGGACATGGGGACCTAGGACAGGACAGGTGTGGAAATGCTCAGGGCTCCAGGGGAGGGGTGCATGGGGACCGGCCAGCAGGACGGGGCAGCGACTGGAGTGTGAAGTGA
This sequence comes from Panthera uncia, assembly GCF_023721935.1. Lineage (NCBI taxonomy): Eukaryota > Metazoa > Chordata > Mammalia > Carnivora > Felidae > Panthera > Panthera uncia. The sequence goes on from NW_026057576.1 coordinate 79,058,251, forward strand.
CTGAACCTGCCAGTGGTTTCAGGGAAGAACAAGTTCAAGGGATTTAAAAAGAAAAGGGGGGACGCCCCATGCAGTCTCTGGTCTCCCAGGTGGGGGCCGTCCTGAGTCTGGGATGAGCCTTGCTGCTGCAGTGACCGCTTAGCGCAGGGCCAGGACCCCAGGGGACTCTGTTTGTTTCAAAAGTCAACAATCAGTTTATATCTGGAAATGTCAACACCCAACAGCCCAGGCCTGGTGCGGAGGTGAGCCATGTCCCAGGCCACAAGCAGGCATGATGCTGGGGTGGGGGCAGCCCTCTCAGACCTTCCAGGCTTGCATGTCTCCTCCCCTGGAAGTCTCTACCCTCACTGAGCCTTAGACCTAATGGCCTCAGGGCCTTTGCACTTGCTGCCCCTTGGTGGACCACCTTTTCATATTCCAGGCCACCTCCTCAGGGAGGCCCTCCATCACCCACACCTAAAGAAAGAAGCGAAAGCCAGCTCTTCCCCCACTCAGGGCCCCTTGCCCACCAGGCTTCCTGGAGCTTTCCGAAAAGGTCGTAATTACAGCCTCGTTTTGGTCTGTGTCTGTGAGAGCAGGCAGGTCCAGGACAGCAGGCACGTGCTGCACAAATACACTTCATTTGCAGACGAACCCACCCTGCCTCACAGGCTCCCTCCTATGATCTCTGCAGCCCCTTCTCTCCCCTTCAATGAGGACTGCCACCTTTCCATCCTTTTTCATCCCCAGCAGAATGAGCTCCTTTCACAGGCCTGGGGTGTGGCTCACGTGGCTCACATGCGAGGGCCGAGGGAAGGGAGTGCTGTGGCTCTGTGGCTCCGAGGTGGTGTGGAGCTGGCCAGGAGGCCGGTTTGCGCATCTCCGTTCCCGGAGACGAGGGTGCACAGTGGGCACAGGCCAGCATGTGCTTTATTCATGGTTCTCCTCTTCCCGGACAAGGACCACAGAAAGCTCCGGGGCTGGAGTGGCAGATCTGGACCTACCACACCCCGCGTGCCCCTTCACCCACAAATAAACCCCCACGTAGTGAAGCCCAGCGCACCATGGTCTCAAAGGACAGCTGAGAGACCCACGGACATGAGGGGCCCAGAGAAGAGCGGTCAGGTGTTCGGTGCACGGGACGGGATGCGTGGAAGTCAGAGTGAGGTGGACACCCGTGCCTGGGCCTGGAGTCCGGCTGCCTCCACATGCTGTCAGTCCTGACCCCAGGGTGCCATCGGGGGTGCCGACTCTGAAGAGCAGCTGTGCCCCTGCAGAGAATGCAGCTCTAAAGGGAGGGAAAGTGTGGCCCTCCTTCAGAGCACAGAGCAGCTGCTCGGTGCTCATTAAAAATGTAGGGCAGAAACATGCCCTTGGGGAACGCCAGGGCCCTATGCCCACATCTTCAAGATGAGGGCCAGCTTGGCACCAGGGGAGGCCCGTGATGGCTGAGAGGTGGCCCTACTGTGCGAGCCCGGGGGGGCCAATTGCTGCATTCTCCCTTGGGCCCTCCCCTGCGTGCCGGGGGAAGGGGCACCACCCGCAGATCTCTGTTCTCACCCTTGGGGTCGGAGATGGGTGGCCCCTTCCAGAAACGAGGGAACAGCCCCCACACAGACAGGTGACAGGATGGGATTACAGCCTGGTGTGTGCCTTTCCACGTCTGTGCCTGCGGAACGGTCGGATCCCCCATGAAGCCTGCTTCTCGGAGATGTGAACTCAGTCTCTAAACCAAGCTTTAACTCTGGCTTCTAGAGCAGCATGTTCGGTGCTGACTTGACTTCCCCTGTCTTATGTGAGTGCAAATGGAGGGAGCCATGGCTTAAGCCGAGAGGTGGATCGTTACTGGCCCTGTAGAAGGCCCTGTAGAAGGCATCACGACAGGCAGGCTTTGTCCGTGTGTGTCAGATGTATGTGGTCTTTTGAAGAAAACAGTCACGTGGAAGGACGCTGTGGATCGTGGGAGTGGTCGGCCAGCGCCCAGCGGTGTGGTGGTGGCTCCACGGGCCACCCGGTGAGCTCTCGCCTAGGTTGAGGCCCTGCCCCCAGGGTGGCCCTGTGACCTCTGCACAACAGAGAGGAAGCCAGGCAGAGGCGCGATGGGCAGAGCACCCCGTTGCTGTCTGCGAGAAATGTCTATGTTCCGGACACACTCAGACCCAACAGTGAACAAAAGGAGTGAAGTCGTGTCGCTTGCGTTCTCAGTAATGAAGTAGGTTGTGCACAGGGGTGTGGACTGTGGAAAGGGAAGAAGGGGGGGAGCGGCCCAGTTGTGGGCTGGGGCCCCCTCAAGAGGGGTCTGGTTGGTTCTCGGTGAAATGGGGCAGCAGGACTGGGGGAGGGGCTGCAGATCCCGCTGGAGACAGCAGTGCCGTGGGCCCCAGGTTAGCAGTCACCTAAAAGTGAAGGTTTGGGCGTCATGGGTATCGTCAGGTGTGGAGTAGGGGCGAGGAGGGGAGCCCCCAGGTGTTCCAGCTGGAGCGGCCGCCTGCATCCTGTGGGCCATGTGGGGCCTGCAGCTGCTTAGGGACTGGGCCCAGGTGTCCTGGCTGCAACAGTGCACGGTGTGGTGTCCCGGCTTGTGTCCAGGCTGTGACAGTGCATGGTGTGGTGTCCTGGCTTGTGTCCTGGCTGTGACAGTGCATGGTGTGGCCACCTGACTGCTGGGAAGGATAGCTAGAGGACAGAGAGCTCAGAGGGAGTCTCCTGGCCGCGGGCGGTTGAGACTGTGGTAAGGACAGCTCCCGTGGAGGGTTCAGCGCAAAGAAATGACCATTGGAGCAAATTTAACAAAAACAGGAGGAGTGGACTCTGAGAGGAGGCAGCCACCTCCTCAGGGTGGCGCTACCCCGCGGAGCAAAGGGATGGGCCAGTGAGCTGGGGAGAGGGACGCAGTCCAGGCCCTCCCAAGACAAGAGAATAACCACACGGTTGTGCTGGAGAAACTACATCACAAACGCGAAGAGGAGTGGTAACAATTTGATTTCTTTTACGTGTAACCCTGTCTTTGTGCACTGGCTCAAGTCTGTTACCACACATACCATGATCTGGGTTACAGGCCTGTCCAGGGGGCAGATGCCCCAGGCTCTGGCGCTGACCTCTGGGCCCCTCTCCTTCCCAGGGTTCCTGACC
>NW_026057576.1:79061371-79205414 GCF_023721935.1 Panthera uncia
CCCCCCCGCCAAGCATGCCCCCAGTCTACCTTCCCTCCCCCGCTGGTGGAGCTGGTTTTGCCCAACCACACCATGGCAGAAGTGGTTTCTACACCTAGTGTGATCCTACCCCTCTCCGCAAATGGAGTGCACTTCACACAGACACATTCACATGTGTGTGTGCACTCACACATGCACATGTACACACGTGCACACTTGCACAGGGTCTCACAAGCAGAGTTGCCAACATCAAGATAGATTTCTGGCTTTTCTGTGAAAAAACCCGTTTAGCAGCCGTGAACTTTCATTTCCAGGTGGCAACCGTGTAGGAGCGCCTGTGCTGGGCCCTGGGGGCTCTATCCACCCCCCACCCCACCTCAACCCCGGGGTTCAGAGGACCCCCTTCCTCCACAGCTGCCATCTCTCGTCAGCGCAGTTAAGTCATAATTCAGGAGCCCTTAGAGTTCATTTATGCGGACTTTCCCTGGACCTAGTTCCACTCACCGAGCTGCTGGGAGACAGAGCCTGTCCCCAGCTGGCTTCCACGAGGGGCACACGTAGCCTCTCCCACATGCGCTCACACACACACAAGTGCACATGCACACATGCACGCACACGGCCCACGGACCTGAGGAGGTCTGGAAACACCTTACTTCCTGCTGCCGTGTGATTTCCAAGTGGATTTCCTGTGACGTCTGCGTGGGAAGCGTGTGTGTGTGTGCGCAGGACAATTGAAGATGCGCACGCGGAAGTGACAGCTTCCGCCTCCTGCCTGCCTCCTTCCCCACAGAGTTAGTTTGGGTGATGCTGGGTCGCTCTCCAGCCGCGCACCCCTGCCCCACACTGGGACATGGCACCGCACTCTTTCCCGCTGCGCACCCCGCTCCACACTGGGAGCACAGACTCACCAGTCCACCAGCTCCCATCCAGCAGCCTGTCACCCACATCCTTCCGGGCGGCCCCTCTGAGCCTGCGCTGTCACAGCTGCATCACACCCTGTTGTGTAGACGGGTCAAGCCTACCGAGCCGAGCACAATGTTGTCGGCTCTCCATCCCCCTTGGGTTCCCCTATGATGAGTAGCTTTGCTCCTGGTGTAGCTGGGTTGCGTGTTCTGAGGGGGACCGCCTTGAGGGTGATGGATTTGTCACACTGCTCAGTCGCCGCCTTGTCGAGAGGTCCTCCCCCCAGGCCATGTGATTAGCAAGTAAAGGGCGTTTGCTGTCCATGACTTTGCTCAGCCCATCGTCCTACATGGTCTGAAGCTCTGGGAGCCCAGTGACCACTGTCCGCCATGCTGGCCTCCTCCGCACGGGCCCTGTTTCTTCGTGTTCCTGGCCACGCACTCCTGGCAGGAGCCAGAGACTGCCTGTCCCCTGGAGCCCTCTTCTTTGTTGTAATGACCTTTCTCTGTCACTGCCATCCGGTGTGATAGCTGCTAGCCACGTGTGGCCATTTAAACTGAAAAATTAAAAGGAAGTAAATGGGAAAGTTCAGTAGTTGGTTGGGCTCCCCCCCCATATTTCAGTTCACGTGTGGCCATGTGGGCACTCGGGTGTGGACCGGTCCGCCTGTTGGAGCACATGGGCCATGGTGGTGGGGTCAGGACAGCAGCGGCTCTGTCCTTATTCACAGAGAAAAGGCCAAGAGATTATTATCCTGATGCCATGCCCAAGAGGAGAGACCACAGCTCTGCCCTTACTTGGAAATAATGACATTCTGCTATGAGGGAAGCACACTGAGGTGTGGGTCTGGGGTTGGGAGGCCATTCCTTCACGGCTGTCATGGAGCCCAGGCTGCTCCCTGCCAGCGTGTCTGCCCCTCACAGGGGGAGGTGGTGTAGGGGACACACAGTGCCCAGGAGCCTGTGAACTAGCATTTCAGCCCCCAGCTGGAGAGGAGATGCCTGAGGCTGACACGGGGAGGCTCTGGGCTGGGAGCAGAGAGTCAGGACACAGGAGTCAGGCCAGGTCCTGGACCCCGGTGATCGAGGTCTGCAGCATGAGCCCAAGGCAGGTCATGAGATTCCGGAAGGTTCTCTGCATGGGTCCCAAGGGGGTGGCTTTACACCCCTGGGGAGCAGTTCACTCCCTGATTGCAAAGAACTGGCTAACAGTGTGCATCTTTTTTTTTTTTAATGTGTTTAAAGGATTTATGTGGTTTATTGGGGGTTTAATAGCATTTGAAAAAAATTTGGTAAAATATTCATAACGTATAATGAACCATCTTTACCATCCCTAAGTGCACAGGCAGGTCAGTAGTACTAAATACGTACCCATTGTGCAACACGTCTCCAGAACCTTCTCATTCCCCGATGTCCAACACCAGGGGTCTGACGCTCTAGGAGCCCCCCAGGAGAGGATCACACACAGTATGTATCCTGCATCTGGCTCGTCTTCCCCAGCACGAGGTCCCCCAGGTTCACTGTGGTGCAGCCTGCGTCACAGTCTCCTCCCTTTCCAGGCAGGTAACAGACAGCGCCCCTCTGTCTGGATGGACCACGCTGCATTGATCTGTTTATCGGTGGGTGTAGAGAACTGTTTCTGAATGAGGCTAGAAGTCAGGCTTCCTCGTGCGTGCCCCCTGTAGGCTCGTGGAAACCAGGCGGGTCGAGGCCTTGGTTATCCCTGCGTGTTCTTGGTCCTATAGCCACAAGCACAGATTCCAGGCGCACTCACAGTGATTCCCCAAGATGTCACGACTTCGGTTTTCTGTGTTTGTTTTTGTCAAAAAAAAAAAAATTGCAAAGGGGAAAAGCTTGAATATAAGGAACACAAAAATGCAAGATTTCAGGCTCTTCAGAGAAATTCCTGTGTGTTTCTTTTTGTTTTTTTTAATGGGCTGTCCCTTTGGTTGTGAAGGAGAGGCGATGTCACTGCTTTGTAGCAAAGGGCCCCTGGGCAATGCCCGCACTCCTGCAGCCCATGTCGTGCACCCCCGCGCCTCAGCAGCCCTGACAGGATCCGGAGCGACTCTAAGAACAGATGGGTTACCGTGTGCGGGAGTTTTTAAGAAGCACTTGGAGGTTTTATTCAGTGTTTTGCTTTGTGGAATGACAAACTGACCAGTGCTAGAGAAACACATCGCAGAAATGGTATTTGGACAAACGTTCGAATCACGAGAAGAGAGAAGAAAGAGCGAGGAAAGAAAGGTTTGGATGGAGAGCTCAGGGGACAACCTGGGCAGCTGGGTCACAGGGGCAGGGAAGGCTGCCCATGACATTTCAACCTGTGTCCCTCACAAAGGAAGACAGGGCCTTATTCACATCTGCTAACTTGCATAGACCAGTGTCAGATGCGGGGTGACAAGGCAACAAGGCAGTGCTGCGGGGTCCAGGGGGCCTGGGGAGGGGGTGGCTCCTGCTGGCCACTGGGTACCTGCTGCCCCACCCCCAGCCAGCCACCAGTCAGCCCCCTGGGCCAGCCCAGCCCTCAGGGACCCGGGGCCCCTGCCGCACAGGGACAGGCTCCGCCTGACAGGCCATCCCACCACAGACCAGGGAGGGCTGGGAAGGGTGCCAGCCTGTGGCTGCCTCCTACACGGGGCCCATCCACCCCAGCCCTGGCACTCCACCCTGATGTTGGCAAGGCATAGCCACGGGCCCTTTGCTCCGAAAGGGGCCTCCTCACCGCCCTCCAGCTGCGGGCCGTGAGCCCCAGGCCACGCGGGAGCTGTGGGTGCACAGAAATGCCCTGTCCGCCTGTTTTGGCTCCTAAACGCTGTACCTTCTGTCCTTCCGTGGACATTACACCACGTGAGGTTCCCTGGCCTGCTGTGACCTGTGATGGTTTGCACTCCAGAAAACCTCGCTCCCAGACATGGACCTGACCTAGCAGTTGGGACCCACAGGCCCCAGGGTCCTGCCCTAGGGAGCAGCTGGTGCACCCCCAGCAGACACACGGGTACAGGGCCGGGGCAACACTCAGGGAGCTCAGGGGCTCTCCGCCCCAAGGTGGGGAGGCCACACCTGCACCAGGCATGGGGAGCTGCATGCCCGGTGCCCACCGCTAGGCACCCAAGCCTGGAGCCCCAGATGAAACAGCCCCCCCCATATTGGAGGCATCATTTAGTACATACACATCCGTTCTTCTGGCGTAGAGGGGGGCACGTAAGTGAGGCCACCACGTGAGAACAGCAAGGGCTGCTGACTCAGAGCTTGCTGTAGCAGGGCATCCACCAGGCCACTGCCATGTGAGTGTGGCAGAGACTCAGGTGGGTGGGGCAGGGAGAGCTCAGGGTAGAAAGGAGGTGGCTGGGGGCAGGGACCCTGGGGAAGGTGCTGGCCCAGGACAGCTGGGGGGGCGGGCCTGGGGGAGGTGCTGGCCCAGGACAGCTTGGGGGGGAGGCTTGGGGGAGGTACTGGCCCAGGAGAGCTGGGGGGCGGGGGCGCGCTGGGGAAGGTGCTGGCCCAGGACACCGGGGAAGCTAACCAGAAGCAGGTCCAGGGATGGGTTAGGGAAGCACACGGGGCTTTCTCTGGTTGGTCCCAGGTTAGAAGCAGGACAACAGTTGGGGAAGCTGTCCTGCCCTCAGGGGCAGATTGCCCGGGGGTGGGGGTGGGGCGTTGGCGTCGTGGACCGTTGCTGGAGACAGGGCCCACCTTGCTCACCTTCCTGCAGGAGCGGCCTCTCGAAGACGGCGCAGCCGGCTGGGCTGTGGCTGGCACTGTGGGCTGGTTTCCCAGGCTGCTTGCTGCAGGTCACGAGTCAGGATCAGACACCTGGCCAGTGACCATCTGTATATGCAATCTTTCAGTGGCAATAGTGACAAAGTTTAACTTCTTTAATTCTTTAAAAAAATGTGTTTGTTTATTTAGAGAGAGAGAGAGAGAGAGGCGCATGTGTGAGCAGGGGAGGGGCAGAGAGAGAGGAAGAGAGAATCCCAAGCAGGCTCAGTGCCGTCAGCAAGGAGTCTGACTTGGGGCTCAATCCCACGAACTGTGTGATTGTGACTTGAGCTGAAATCAAGAGTTGGGCGTTTAACCGACCGAGCCACCCAGGCGCCCCTCTTTAAAGGGGTTCGTAATCACAATTGAGACAGTTTCGCTGCTGGTAGAGAGAAGACTGAAAGCTGGTAGGGCTGGTGGAGGGCGGTGGATGATGCTTGAGAGTGGGCATGGGATTGGGGCAGTGACCCCGGGGAAGGCGAGGCACTGGCACATGTCAGCAGGGGAAGTAGACACTCCGGTCCTCACTCGGCCCAGGAGCACCGTCCCAGCCCTTCCAAATTAGTGGGGTCACTAATTCCCAATTTAAAAGAAAAGCAGAGAGGTGAGCCCACAGCTTCTCTGTAGCTGATGGTTTAATACCGTCTGTTTCCCCGGAGAGCCCTCAGAGAGAGGAGTCTCATCGGGTCACCCCGTCAGGCAACGCTCCTACTGGGGACAGAGATGGGGGGTACTCTCCCAGAGGGGACACAGTGCCCAAAAGGACCAGGTCAGCCCCTCTCGGGGGATGCTCCTGCTGGGGGCAGCGTGGGGGGGGGGGGTCTCTCCCAGAAGGGGCAGAGTGCCCAGCAGGGCGGGGCATGGCCTCCCATGAACCCTCTGCTCCCTCCTGTGGTTGAAAATCGGGACTGAGCTCCAGGGAAGACAGATAGGCGTTGGCCCGGAGCAGGGGCTTCCTCAAGACCCTCCCATCACCTGGGTTTGGAGAGAGAAGCCCCCCGCTTAGTTCCCATGCTCTGAGCCCCTCAGACCTTCCAGTCCCTGTGCCGGCTGGGACCCCGTGACCATGGCCGTGGCCATGGCCGCAGATAAGAGGGAGTGACGGGTCCCTGGAACCTGCGCGTGGCAGCCCCTGAACTTGGGAGTCCTGCCTGGGTCGCAGGACTGATAAAGGCGCCCCATGCGCCCCAAACACACGTGTGGTCAGCGCGGGTCACAGGCTGCCCTGGGGACCTGCCCTCCCTGAGCTGTGTCCTGAGAGCCCTGCCGCCCTATGGAAGCCACCCAGAAGAAGGGGATGGGGCTGGAGGGGGGGACCAGGGGCAGGAAGAGGGGTACCCAGTGGGGTAGGGAGGGCTGTGGGAGGTGGAGGGATCAGGTAAGGGGTGGGTCCAGGGTCCTGGCGGGGGTCTGGAAAGGGGGGGCAGGGGGCGAGTTGGGGGGGAAGGAGCAGAGGAGATGGGGACGGGAGGGGTGGGAGGGGTGCCCCTCTAGCTGTCTCAGACATGAAGCGGCCCTATCCTTCTGGTGCCCCGGGACCTCTTCCCAACGCCCTCTCCCACACATGGCACCAGTGCGCACCCCCTCCCGCCCGCATCACTCTCATCGCCCCCTCCCAGCTGCATCGAGGGGCTTCCTCCCGCTGATGTCACCTGTGAGCCTGGGGTCAGCTGATGCCCGGCTCTCCCTCCCTCCCTCATCCTCCCTTCCCTGCTGACCCCGACCAAGCCCGGGTCAGACCCTCCTCAGGGCTCTCCCAGGACAGAGACCCAGGCCCGAGGCGGCCTCCACGGTCACAGAAAGTGCGCAGGGTGCGTCTGCAGGACCTGCCCACAGGTGTGGCCCTGGACCAGGGGCAGCTTTTGGGAGCTCGTGAGAAAGGGGGCCTCACTGACGCCTCCGGAGCCCGAATCCACGTTTGAACCAGCTCGGGGGTCTCCTGTGCACAGGGCACTTTGAGAAACGGCAGGTTGTGTCCTAGGGAGGCGCCGGCCCTGCCCCTCCATTGTCCCCCACCTGTAATCCTGGTTTCTCTGTGTATCTGCACCTGCCCCTGCTCTGTGACCAACTGCTGTAAACAGGCGAGTCCCTGCAGGGGCCGGGAACAAGATGGGGCTTGGCCGGGATCAGGACAATGACAGCAACCTTACCCTTGCCTCTAGACTGTTCTCGGGCTGCTCCCACTCCCGCCAGTGATGGAGAGCTTGCACCCCCATGGCGAAGCTGCCTGCAGGGGCCACCCAGGTGTTGGAGAGGGCACCAGTGAGTGGCTGAATCCCAGAAACAAGAGTTTACACGAGCTCTGTGACTGCGCCAAAAGTGAGATCATCTGCCTCACTCAGCTGCCAGGCAGCTGGCCAGGGCGGCCCCTGCGTGCCAGCTGTTCCGGGGTTGGAGACCAGTGCCTGCGCATCTGCCGGGCCGTGTGTGCCCTGTAAGGGGGACACTTCTGTGTGGCTGCCAGCCTCAGACTATGCACTCTGCTTCTCCCACCACCACCACCTTCAGTGCCACCAGCCCAAGGGTGGCTTCTCAGCGATCCAAGCATGACCCGCCCTGTCCCCCGGGCCTGTGAGGTCAGAGACCTGTGGGTGAGGGCCAGAAGCAGGGCTCCACTCAGTCCTTTCCTGGGTGGGCACAGCCAGACCCTCCTTCTCAAAGCGGGGGTGGAGCTACAGGACCCTGCTGGCCTCGGCTGCTAGGGCAGCCCCGGGCAGCAGTTGTGTGGGCACGGTGGAGGCCAGAAAGGTCTCCCCGTCCTGAGGGTGCTTCTGCTCCCTAAGTCTGTGCACCTGTGGGCCAGTGTTCACTGATGTGGTGGTAGACAAAAACAGGTGTGCAAGAGGGGGCTCCTGGGCCCCCGGCCGGGTCCTGGCCTGTGGGTAGCCTCACTGTCTGCTTCTGGGGTCCAGTTTCCCTCAGCATGCCCCCCTACACCTGGGTGTGGTGCAGGGGCCCCGTGTAGGAGACAGCCTGGGAACGAGACGGGTGGGAGCGTCTGCTTCCTCCTATGGGGCAGACTTGGCCTGGGAGGCAGCCTGCAGGTGCCTGGGAGCACCCAGAGCCAGACCACGGGGCTCACCCACTCCGCATTGTGCTGTGTGAGGCTGGGCAAGCGATCCAGTCTCTCTGTGCCTGCTTTCCTCCTCTCTGGGCTGGAGAGGTTGCAGTCCCTACCTCATGGGGCTGCCGTGAGGAGTAAAGGACAGGGATCTGCCCATGGCAGCCCCAAAGCACAAGAAATCCTCCCCCCAGAAAGCGGGTCCCAGCCTGGCCAGGGAGAAGGGGGCCAGTGGCTGAGCACATGGTGGCTGCAGCACGATGAGCGCAGAGCAGTGTTCCGGTCGATGTACGGTTCCTTCGACGTTTCACGTCCAATCGTAATTTCATTTTTTTAACCTGAGCTGTTTTTTGTTGTAGTCTTATCAATGCCTGCTTGTAATGCTGGTCTCCCATCACAACCATGACAGTGTGGAAGGGACACTGGGGAGGCATTGGGGCCACCCTGCCTTGGGTGGCCAGTGCACTGGCCCTGCCTGTGCCTGTGTATTTGCATAATCGCGAACACACCGCTGAGGGCATTGGGGTCACCGTGTGGCCAGCACAGTGGGCTCTGCATCAGGAATGGGGTATGTTTGGGCCACAGGAGAGAATGCTCCGGGTTCAGAAGCTCAAACCAGTGGCATCTGAGGGCTGATGTGGAATGGTGCAGGGAACCTACCCATCGTGGTTGACAGGATGACCCCACCGGGATCAAAGCCCCATTTCAGGGAGAAGGGGAGACCCTGAGTCGGGCCCTGGTGCTCTCGGGAACAAGGCAGTGTGACGTCCATGCTTTCCAGGCACTGGGTGGGTTTACAGAAACACCCCCATTGAACCCTCCCAGCAGGGGACGCTGTTTTGGTGCCCATGTTGGGAGGGAGGGAAGGGAGATGATTCGTGGGGCCTTGAGGGGGGCCTGGAGCCCTCTCCCGCCTCCTGCCCCTCCTGGAAAATGGGATGGATCTGCCAGTGGCTGGTGGCATGCACAGTGTGGACAAGTGTCGCTGGGCCCTCCGTTCTCCTCCACGTCAGAAAGAGCCCAGGAAGTAGTATGAGCTCAGGGCTTCGGAGGATCGCAGGTGGACCTCGTGGAGAGGCTGGTGTCGGAACGTTGAAGGAGGGTGTGTGGCTGGTCGGGAGGGGGAGTCTCAGCAGAGCACGTGGCATGGATAGAGCTCCATCATTCCCGAGACACCGTTTCCTCCTGTCCCGGCCGTGGGCCCGGCTCCCCCGGGACAGAATTGGGACTGCCTCCCACTGACTAAGGGCTAGGCCAACACAAGCCAACACCTGCTTGGGGCCACGCAGAGAGAGTGCGTGCCCACGACGGTACAGAGCTCTGGGCCCCCGAAGCCGGCCCTGGACACAGCTTGGGACTCAGCCCGGGACCAGGGCTTCTGTCCCCACAGCTGCCTCACTGGGCTGCCCAGCCTACACCAGGCACGCTGGCTGCAGTGTGTGGGGAGCCCAGGCCCCTGGCACTGAGGCTCAAGTGACAAACCTTCCCGGCAAGAGAACTAAACCAGCTCAGAAACAGTGCCATTGGGGGTGCCCCATGCCGCTCAGAAACACCATCACTGGTCTCTCACCATGTGGGCACACAGGGGCTCTCGTCTCCATGGCACAAAGGCTGCTCTGAACGAAAGCTGGCGTCTGTGCAGATTGCTATAAACGGGCGGGTGTGGGTGAGGACACAGAGCCAGCAGCACCCCTGCGCATGCATTCTGTGCGTCACCATGACCCCCATTGGGTGTAAGAGGGACACGTGGGCGTCATGGCCCAGCCAGCAGAGCACTTCCAGACGGCACCGTCTGCGTGTGCTCCGTGTAATTCTGATTTCCTCCAAGACCCGAAAGTGGCCTCCTTGCCTCTGTTCACGGACTTGCAATTCAGCGTCAAGTCAGCACCCTCTTCCCTCCGTGTGGATTGGCTGGCGGCCACAGCTGCACAAGCGGCTTGGGCGTGAAGTTCCCCGGCGGAAGCGGGCCTCCCCATTGGACGCTGTGACTCAGGTTCCTGCGCTGAGCTCAGAGGGCAGGATGGGGCTGTCGTTGCACAGTGTCTCAGTGTCATCTTTATCACAGATGCTGCTGCTGCAAGGAGCCATTTCTTGTCTCCTGCTCCCAGCAGATGCTTGTGAGCCTGTGGACACCTCGAGGGTCTTGTCCCAGAAGCACAGCAATGCCGTGCAGAAGGACTTTATAACGTAGACACACACGGTGGCCTCAGATGCCAGGACTAACCTGACGTACGGGTCACAGCACTTGTTTTGGAGGGCTTAGCCAGCTGGTCAACCGGGAAAGGAGAACCATTGGCTCTTATGCTGGAAGAGAAGTCTTTGGAAAGGGGGGGGAGGTGTCTGCCAGTGTCTCTGCCCTGTGCAGTGGCCTGGGCTGGGCTGGGAATGAGCGACACACAGGAAGTACCTGCCCGTCTCCAGACAAGAGCAGGTTCTAGAAGCTGCCTGGACAGGGCTCCTGGAAATGCCGCGTTCTATGGTGTGCGGATGCTGACTTGGCCCACAGCTTACCGTGCAGCACAGAAATGGCACAGGAATTCTGGGAGGAGCCATCTGATTGTAAGGTTTGCCCAGAGAGTTCACAAAAGCCTGTGGCCTGTGCACACTAATTGTAGATCTCTCTCCTCCTTGTTTCAGCTTGCAAGATGCTGGCATTGGGTTCATCCTGGTCATAGACAGAAGGCAGGACAAATGGACGTCAGTGAAGGCGTCGGTCCTGCGAATAGCCGTAAGTGTCGGTGCCCGGGTTGTGACGCCCTCCTCTGCTCGTCCCCTGGGCTGGGTGACCGCCGGGTGATAGCACTGTCTCTCTTTCCTACCTGTCCATCTGCCTGGTGGTGGTTTGCATGCTGCTGGCCCGTGCCGTGCGGTGCTCCAGCCAGGCTGCCTGCAGCAGGGCCAGGGGGCACTAGGGACCCATGACCCCTTGGTCTGTTTGACTTGTTGGAGCAGGTGCACATGTGTGTGCATGGTGTGTGTGTGTGTGTGTGTGTGTGTGTGTGCGTGTGTGTTCTCAAATGACTTCACTCTTAGGGGGCCTGTGATCATTTAAAAACAATTCCACCAGTCTGTTTCTGACTGTGGACTATGTGGGATGCTGAGGATTTAATGTGTCTTCGTTCTTTTTTTTTTTTTTTTTTTTTTGGGAGAGAGAGGGATTGAGGGCACTAGAAGGGGAGGGGTAGAGAGAGGGGGGAGGGAGGGGGAGGGAGAGAGAATCCCAAGCAGGCTCCACACTCAGCCTGGAGCCTGACTCAGGACTCAATCCCATGACCCTGGGATCATGACCTGAGCTGAAATCAAGAGCTAGATGCTCAACCCACTGAGCTCCCTCAGACACCCCTAATGTGTCTTCATTCTTTTTAATACTTACTTGTTTTTGGGAGAGAGAGAGAGAGAGAGAGAGAACGTGAGCAGGGGAGAGACAGAGAGAGAGGGAGACACAGGATCCAAAGCAGGCTCCAGGCTCTGAGCTGTCAGCACAGAGCCCAACGCGGGGCTCGGACCCACAGACCACGAGATCATGACCTGAGCCAAAGTTGGATGCTTAACCAACTGAGCCCCCCAGGTGCCCCAATGCGTCTTCACTCTTACATGCAGCACAAGGCCCTGAGCTATGGGATGTCCAGGATAGAAGGGAATCTTCAGGCTACAGGTTTGAAATTGTATTGAACGCCCCTTTCAAATTGACTTTCTACTTTTCAAAAGGGCCATACTCATCCCTTAGTTTTCCTGCTAAATGAGATGCCTGGGCCTTCCTGGAGCCCACCTCTGCATCTGGCCACTGCCACCTTACACGCGGAAGGACGGCAGCTCCGTGGTCGTGGCTGTGGCTGTTTTCAGCCTGCAGTAATACAAGAGGGAAGGGGCCTACCCACGAGCTCCGAGTGGAGCGCTTCGCCTGCCCTCACGCCCGGCAGCCCAGGGACTTACGGCAGCAGGGAGACCAGAGCACCCGCGGCCGGATCGCCGGCTGGGACGACTCTTAAGAGCCCAACCCCCAATGGAATGAAATTCTCCTAAACTCTCGCTCTGGGTCTTGTGTTCAAACCATCTTTGCCTCCGGGCCTCTGAGAGGCCACTGTGCCGTGGCTCTGGGTGGGGTGAAGAACCAGTCCCTCCCCCCAAGATGGCTCATCGTCCATGGAAACAGCACCTAAGGCTTGCACCTGCTAGATTGCTACACTTGCCATCATTCTGCAAACCTGTCCCTGGGCCGCGGGGGGCGCCCCTTGTCTTTCTGAGAAAGTATCTCCCTACACCGCTTGGTACACCTCCTGTTCCCTGTCCCTTGTTATAGAATCAGCTTTCCTTTAAGATCCCGTGAGGCCTACGAGTACTTTTGATATGCCGTCAGCAGTAAATAGCCAGCATGTCCATTTCATTATTTTAAATTTAAAAATACATTTGCATGTGATGTCACATGGCAGGCTAAATTAAGAATTAAATTGTAAGAACCAGTGGGACAGATGCACAGTAGACTTAAGACAAATTTCTTAAGTCAGTAAGTCCGTCCTGGGTCGAATGTCAACACGTAACTAGTCAAGTATGTCATTGTTTATAAGACTGTTGGGGCGCCTGGGGGGCTCAGTCAGTTGAGCATCTGACTTCAGCTCATGTCATCCTCTTGAGGTTCATGAGTTTAAACCCCAAGCTGGGCTCTATGCTGACAGCTTAGAGCCTGGAGCCTGCTTCAGATTCTGTCTCTCTCTCTCTCTCTCTCTCTCTCTCTCTCTCTCTCCCCCCCCCCGCCCCTCCCCTGCTCATGTGCTCTCTCTCTCTCTCTTTCAAAAATAAATAAACGTTTAAAAAAAGAAGGTAACACTGTTGTAATAACATTTTTCCAATCTAAATAATCTCTCCAGTTTTTTTACATTTATCTACCATGGATCTGACTCCCGCTCAGGCATGTCACCATGTGGCAAGTGCACAAGTCAGCCTCTTTGCCGTGATGGTCACGGGTGTCTCCCCTATGCTGGGAACTGCCCTTCTGCCCCTCTGCACACACGCTGCTCCCTGGAAGGCCTCGCCCCTGCACGGCAGGCAGCCTCTGCTCATCTTTCTCCTCCCTGCGTCCCCGCCTCCCTGCATCCCCGCAGTGCCGTGGTCCACATGGTCTCCCGCTCTGGAAGACACCACTACTCATCACAGCACATCACAGTTTCCTCAAAGTGCAGCCCATCTGCGTGTGGCAGGCACCCGGCCAGGCCCGGGCGAGACAGGTTGGCCGTAAATATCTCTCACAGCCATCAGTCGCTCCTGGCTAGAAACAGGAGAGTCCCCAGACACAGGATAGTTTTGAAGAAATAGATAAATTATTTTTAAGAACTGAAGTACCTGCAAATGTGCCCTGCGGGCCATCCGTGTGGTCCGGGAGGACCTACCTGTGTTGGGGGGAGGTGGGGACAGAGCTCTCCACCTGCCAAGGGCAATCGCGGTTTCCTTTGTCATTGGCTTTGTGACCAGGTGGACTTCTAAAACATGCTGACTCACCTTTAAAACTTTGTTTTGTGAAATCATAACCGAAAAGTTGCTGTTTGAGTTTTAATGTTTGCACAGATTCTTACGTAATAAAAATACAGGTTTTTGAAGTATCCTTCTTCCTAGAAGTCTTGGGGTTCCCCCGTGGTGGTTTAGAAATTGTCGAAGTTAACATTTTCCCAGCAGAATCTCCAAGAATTCTCGGTAGCTTCAATTCTTTCTGATCTAAGAATGCATTGATCATATAGGGCCAACCATGCTGTGCGTGTACTTACCACGTGTCCTGGGACTCTACCGTGCTCCCGCCGCTGTATGAGGCTTTGGGTGTTGGGGGTATCAGCAGGGAATGAGCTGGAAGTATCAGCCAAGTGGGGTGGTGACAGTTGACAGAATGCCGTGATGCGGGATATGACCAGAGGTGGCCAACACCCAGGGGGGCCCGAGGCGGTGCCGACCCATCCTGCGGGGAGGTCAGGAGGCTGTGAGGCAGGCCCCATTTCCTTTCTTGTGCGTGTGCCATTTCCAAGCCAGGGTGTGGGGTGTGACCACCGTGGCTCTGCCGTGGGGACAGGAGGCAGGAGACAGAGCAGGCACACCAGTGCCAACGCCCGGTGCTGTGAACCTGCACCACTAGCTGCGGCTGGCCTGTGCTCCACCCGGGGGCTTTGGGGAAGCCAGGCCAGCGCCCTGGAGAGGGTGTGTTCCCCTGCCCTGTACTGTGGACGGTCCCCAGGGCACCTGGGCCACCAGCTGCCACAGGTGCGATGAAAGCAAGCTGGTGGCACCGAGGCTCCATCTCCAAATGTGTCTGGCCACCCGAGTGAGACACGGCACTTACGTAACATGCTGTAATGCGGCTATTCCCACCACCATGTGGGCAGCTCGTGAGCAGAACCCCCCTGTTGTGAGGTGTTCTTTCTCCTTGTTGGATGCCTTCAGCTTGGCTTGAAATAGAACACAGGGAGACAAAACCCAGAGTCCCCAAAATCAGACGTTCTGTGTCTGTGTCAGCTCTGAGGTGTTGGGGGCAATGGGCGCTTGCCTGTCACGTCGTGGTCACAGCCTGTGGCCTGTCATGTTGTGGTCATAGCCAGTGGCCTGTCATGTGGTCACAGCCAGTGGCCTATCACAGTCGTGGTCACAGCCAGTGGGCTGTCATGTCGTGGGCACAGCTGGTGGACAAAGGTGGAAACAAGGAGACATAGAATGAGGATACATTGGTTCAAAGTTTGCACCGTCCTTGGATGAACAAACCTTTTGAGAACTACCTGAGCTAGGATTCCGTTTCACACATTAGCCCACCTGTCCTAGACCACGTGTGTGTGAGAGTGTGTGTGAGCATTTGGGTATTTATAACAGTGTACGGGTTTACGTTTTGAGCCAGCCCAGTTCAAGCTCCGTCTATACCGTAGAGCACGCTGCTGAAGAAGGTTCCGGCTCTAGGCATTCTTAGTCTGCACGGGGCAGGAATGTGGTTCTTGCCGGGAGGCCGTTGTCATCCGTGCATGCAGACAGGGTGCAAGGCGACATATCCGGCGATGCAGGGTCTTTAGGGCATCCAGTAAATATGCCACACATGGCAAAATAATACTGCATTAAACAAGGTAGTGAGTTCCTGCCTTGTGCCACTTCCTGGAGTCTAAGCACAAGGTGCTGAGCACTGATGGAGAAGACAAAGCAGTGTGAGCCCCAGGAGGGCTTCCCGGTGGAGGTGACACTGGACAAGAGTCAGAAGGGGAGGAGGAGCTGTTCAGCAGGGAGAGGACGATGAGCATGCCCCTTGGGGTGTAAGCAGAGGCAGGAGGTCGGGGGGTGCAGGGGTGAAGGGAAGGTTAGCAGGCGGGGGCATGTCCAGGCTGCAACCTCACCCAGGGATCAGGAACAGAGTGGGCCGTTGGGAGGTGCAGCACTGACCACGGCATGGCCAGCTGTCTCTGAACCAGCCTTCGTGTGTCCCACATACTTCCGCAGCTGAGAGGAGCTCACAGGGCACGGAACCCGCGGAGGCCAGAGGGAACAGGGCTGGGCCCGTTCTCGCCGCACCGCAGGGGGAGAAAGCAGGTAGCCCAGGGCAGGGCAGCTGGGGGTCATCAGCCTGGCACACCAGTGGGTGGGTCCTGGGGGTGGGGACAAGTCCACGCAGAGTGTTCTGGAAGGACGTGTGGACAAGTGTCCTTCCTTCAAGTTTGGCCCTTCCTACATATTTTTCATTGAAACGTCTATTCTTGCAGGATGTTCGCAAGTGTCCCCAACACTTACCGAAGGGGTGGCCTTCACTACCCCTGTCTGGAGCCCCTGCGTCCAGACCTCATAGGAGCAGCCTGGCAGCAAGAGGCCTGTGCTCGCTGCCAGCCTCCCCGAGTTGTGCTCTGGGGTTATCAGTACACACACCTGTGCTTGGTTTCTGCCATTGCCAGGCAGACGGAGTCGGTCAGGCTGAGCTGCTCCATTTTATGGATTAACTGTGTAACGAGGGCCGGACAACTGTGCTCTGAGCACACCTTCAGAGAGTTCCTTGAACTGGAGACAGGTTTCAAACAGTGTTCCCCAGAGCACCAGGATTCCGGACATTCCAGTGTATGGGTCGGCGTCAGCTGTGCGTGTAGATGCACACGCGTCTCTAGGAATGTTGATCCAGAAATCACTTAACTCTCTGTCTCCAGATGACATTTGTGTGGCCATCACACTGTGCATGTCGCTAAGTCAGCCAGGGTCAGCCCCAGAAAATAAACAATTTTGTTTCAGTGTCTTAGAAACCTACTACAACCCTTTTATGGTCACTGGATTACTAAATTACAAAAAGATGTTATTTTGTAGCCCTCATCCCCAATCCTCTATCTAGTTACTTCTGTTTTGCTTTATGTATATTTTTGAGAGGGAGACAGAGCACAAGCGGGGGAGGGGCAGAGAGGGGCAGAGAGAGAGGGAGACACAGAATCTGAAGCAGGCTCCAGGCTCGGAGCTGTCAGCACAGAGCCCGACATGGGGCTCGAACTCACGAATTGCGTGATCATGACCTGAGCCGAAGCCGGACGCTCAACCGACTGAGCCACCCAGGTGCCCCCTGTTACCTCTGTTTTTAAAATATGACTTTCATGTTGGTATTTCCCCAGCTCTCAGTTCAGAGAGTTGGTTCCAACCCAGAGAAGGTTTAATTACTGCTCTTTGTGGTCAAAGTATGTGTTTGTGTAGGTCGTTTAACGCCTTCTCACGTGACCGCTTCCGTGTTGAAGAATCGGGGACCAAAACAGAGAGGAGGCAGGGAGGGAGTGTTTTCCGCCTTCAGCAGCGGGATCTATGTGCCTGGGGGAGAAATGAGGGTGATGAAAACCATCTTGAAATTTAGAAAAGATGGCTCACTGTCATCTCTGCAGGGAGACTTTTAAGGAGCTTTTTCCTTAAATAGTGGCAGCCAGTTTCCCAGAGGCCAGTGACAGGTTCGAGCAGCCCTCTCGTCACAGGTGACCCAGAACCTGCCCATGGGCTCCCACCTTCGGTGTCGTTCCTCTGAGTCATTTCTGTTCTTCTCAGAGGAGCCGACCCGCATGAGTGCCACCGAGACAGTGGGGACCTGGCGCCCTGCTTGGGGGCTGCCTCCACCACTCCCCTCTGGGCCGCGCCGTGGGTGCCTGGCACAGAACGGGACAGCAGATGGGCGCGGGCCACACGAGGCCTCCCCCCCCAACCCCCTGAACGAAGCTGAATATGGAGGCTGTAGGCGGTGCCAGACATGGCTCTCAGCACCTCCGTGCCCACACGCCACACTGCTTAGCAGGCACCTGTCCCCGGGGGCGGTGCAGAGGCCCACCCAGAGGCCACAGATGGCTGAGCGTGGGCGCCGGAGACAGCGGGGCCCTTGCAGAGGCTCAGGGGCCCCCCGCCAGAGACACAACCTGGGGTCCCCAGTGACAGGTAGTTCCCACGTGCCGGCGGCCAAAGGTGGAAGAGGAGCTACGGGGGAAGGTGAGGCGCTCGCTGTGGCCCGCGGGCAGTGTCACACAGTGGGACCGGCTCACACGGCTTCCAGGCAGCCAGGGGCAGGGCCACCCGAGGACGGTCACTGGTCATCGGTGGCCTTGGGCTGTGGGGATTTGTGGGGCGCAGAGACCAGAGCAGAAAGTGGAGTTGCAGGGATGTAAACTGTGTGCTTGAGGGCTCAAGCCTGAAGCAGGGCAGGGGGCAGGCGGCTTGCTTGTGGACTGAGGCCCTTGGGAGCCAGGCGGGTGTCCCAGCAGGAAGCACGGACAGGTATACAGGCTAGGCCCTGAGGGGGGCCATGAGCAGGGTGGGGCCGAGGTCAGGGAGGCCACTGTGGCGGCTCTGGACTCTGGTTTGTTTGCGGGGTTGGGGAAGTCTCTGGAAGGTTTGCACAGGATGTGTCACCACACAGTGGACTTCGTAGAAGGGTCACGGTGGCACTTCCGGGGGGAATCGGCTCAGGGCAGCAGTGGGGGGTGAGGAGTAGGGAAGCCAGCGATAGAATCTGGGGGTGTCCCGGCTGGGGCACAGGAGGAAGGGGTGGCTAGGAGAGCCCTGGGCGTGTGCCGAGCACTGACCGGTCATGGGTACTGAGAGGTGCTGGCCTGGGCCGCCCGATGCCTGCTGGCCCAGACTTTCATCCAAGCCCTTCTCTTGCTCTCACACAGAGATCAGGTCTGGCAGCCCTGGCAGAGGCTCAGGGCTTTCAGTGCAGTTCCAGCCTCGGGGCCTTGGGGCTGAGGCCAGGGCCCCACATTCAGCTATTCGCACCTGGTGGCACTGAGGCCTGTGGGTGGGGAGTAAAGCTATCCCAGGATCCCTGATCCTGTTCTCCCCAGCTTCTCCGGGGATGCTCCAGGCCCTGTGAGACCCTCTGGATCAGACACTCCACAGGGCCGTGGAGTCTGAGGGCTGCGTGGGGTGGGCCAACCAGGGCAGTACATGTGAAAGGAGAGGGGCCACCCTCAGACAACCACAGCCCTGGTCCATGCGTCTTCTCAAAGCCACCGGAACCACACAAGGACTGAACGTGTTTTATGTTCCCTAGTGAGGCCCTCAGGTACCTTTTGTTCCTAGAGTTTTGTCAGACCCCGTGTTCCCAGACTCCGGGACGGGCTTGGTCAGGAGGAGGAGGCCAGGCTCCCTCCCACTGGGACAGCTACACTATGGGCTCCTCATCTCAGGCTCGATTCCACTGGCCAGGCTGAGAGCGGTCTGGGCCCGAGAGCGTGGTCCAGGGTATGGCCGCAGCCTGAGCATCCATCAGCAGGTGGACAGGTGAACAGGCTGAGACACACGGGAGATATAGAGAGGGGCGCATGCACAGCCAGGACACCCAGGCCAGCCGTCTCTCCTGCTGCGCCCCTTCCTGCCCCTACGATGTGGGGCCTTGGGCTGTGCTGCTCCTTACTGTACATTGTATTTTAGCTGCACTGGGCCTAGTTATCCAGAAATCAAACTCAGTTCCTTCAGAATGCTTCTTGTAGTAATGGGGGCTCCCTGGGCATCAGCACCTGGAAGTATTGGCATGTGGAGTAGGCTTTCAGTGATATGTGTCATACCACGTTGTTGAGGCTTTGTGTGAGCACCACATTAGGTGCAGTAGGAGTGTGCACTGGGGGAGGCACTGTTTTGTCCCTGTTTCACAGACGGGGAAACAGAGGCACAGGGAGGTGAGCAGTGTACCCGAGGTCACACACCTCATAGGCAGAGCTGGCAGCCAAGAGACTCCTGTCTGCGGTGCGTGCGCTAGGGTGCGAGCTCCCGTGTGTGTTTTGGAACACAGCTTGTGTCTATATGGCTTTGTTTTTCTTTGACAAGCATCTTAGTTCCCTGGGGCTCTCATAACAAGTGCCACAGACTGAGGGGCTGGAAACAACAGAGAGCCACTCGCGTCCTCACAGTCTGGAACCCGAGGTCCGAGGTGAAGGGGCTTACAGGTTGGTTCCCTGGGGCCATGCGGGAGACCCTGTCCCTGTCCCCGGCTTCTGGCAGTGTCTGGTGATCTCTGGGGCCCCTGGGCTTATGGACACATCCCCCGTCTTGGCCTCCATGTTGGCACGGCATCTCCCTGTGTGTCTGTGCCCAAGTGTCTCCTTCCGATAAGGACTAGGCATATTGGGTTGGGGGCCACACTGATGACCTCACATAAACTTGTTCACTTCTGTAAAGGCTTTTTCTCCAAATATAGTCACATCCTGAGGCACTGGGGTTTGGGCTTTAACACGTGACTTTGGCAGGACACCTTTCAGCCTGTAACTAGTGTAATAAGCTTTTGACTTTATAGCTGATAACGAACGTGACGTAGCTGCAGAGGCGGTGTGACTTTCTCCTGGTAAGACGTGGGACGTGTCTAACAGCCCAGCGTCAGCAACCACGCAGCCTCAGTGAGCGCCCTTCCGCCTGGACCACACATCCACTGCAGCCATGCAAGGACCCCGCATCCAGCAGTGCGTCTGCCCACGGCCCTCTCTGTTCTCTTGCAGGCGTCCTTCCCGGCAAACCTCCAGCTCGTCCTTGTCCTGCGCCCAGCAGGGTTTTTCCAAAGGACCCTCTCTGACCTCGCTTTCAAATTCAACAGAGATGACTTTAAGATGAAGGTGCCGGTGAGTGGCCTGCCGCGGCTCTGTGGGCAGAACGGAGTGTGACCACGTTCTTGGCCCACGCAGCTGATCAAAACTCTTCAGGTGCTAAGGTGCCCAAGCGCACAGCAACCCCGCTGGGCATTGCCCCTTCATTCCCTAGTGCTCCCCAGGGCTGACATCCACCCTGTGCCTCGGGTGATCCCTGTGGAAGTGCAGGTGCTTGTCAGAGCCACAAGTCTAGAACATTCTTACTGAGGGTCAGGCCGAAGAACGAGAGCCCAACAGGCTGAGAGCCATCATCAGCCTCCTAGCGAGAAGCAGCCAGGCTCTGCCAGTGCCAGAGACCAGATGGGGGCCCGGGGACTGGGTGTGAGTGTCCCGAGCCCACGGAGGGGACCCTGAGCAGCCAGCGGAGTGGGCGGCCCCTGCCTCTTGTCCTCACCCCAGCAGCACAGACAGCCTCAGGGAGGGCACTCCCTGCCGCCAGTCGCCCATCCTCAAGAAAACAAAGGCCACATAGAGCCCCTCCCACCTGGGCACCGGGGAAGCCTATTTCCTGTGAAGCCTGTTTGTACCCCGCGTCACGACAGTCACTGTGGGAGCAGTGCGGGGCAGGCTGCCAGACAACGCCCAGGAAGCCTTTGTTTTCCACGAATTAGTTTGCACACAAGCTCCCAGCTTGTGACCTCGCCTTGAGACCACCTCAACAATGCCCACCAGGTTGCCTTCAAGGACCTGAGCGCCCATGACGATGGTTGTCCGTGACACCTTTACCTGTTCCTCGGTGCAGGGCGGGGGGGGTGCTCTGCCCGGTCAGGGGCCATGAGTGAGGCGCCCCTGGCCCCGTGGGTGAGTCGCATGCTGCAACCCTGACCCCCGGGCTTCGGGTCTTGGAGAAAACCCATGCACCCGCGGTGTTTGCAGCACCGAAACGCCTTCATTTCTGACAGCCCATTTCCTCGACGGTTAGGGACAAAACCACAGAGACACCGGCTGAAAGTTAGTGGCCTGGCACTGAAACCACCAGACGTGCTCTGTGCTCCCACCAGGACCCAGTCTCCTCTGACGGCCACCTCTCAGCCCCAGGGGAGCGTGACACCCATGTCCAGCCACTGGGCATGTGAACCTCATTAACAACAGGTCTCTACGCAGACGTGTGGCGTTCAGTAATCAACAACACACAAGGGGGCTTCAGGCTCCATCTGGCCGGAAGCTCTCAGGACCTATTTTGTAGGACCTCAGCATCTGGCTGACAGCTTACAAAGCAAAGGCTGTATTTTTACCCAAAACTCATGGACAGAATGTCCTCAGAAAGGACAAGAGAAATAGACCAATGAAAGCAAGCCCTGTGCAAAGAGCTTCCTCGGTCCCTGAAGCCACGTGTCCCGTGGAAGGGCACGGCCCTGACTCTGGTGATGTCTGTAGTGACTTTGCTGGGCTTTGGTGGGAACAATGACAAAACCATCCTCTTTCAAGTCAGAGCACTGCTCAGTGACCACCGCACACTCCCTGGCGGATGCCTGACATGGGTGGTGTGCCCAGCTCTGTCAGGGTTCCAACACCTTCCCTCCCTGCTGAGGCCCATCGTCACAGGCCCATTTCACAAAGGAGTAAACTGAGGCACAGAGAGAATAAGTGACTTGCCTGACGCCAACCAGCCTGGAAGTGGTAGAGCTGAGGTTTAAGCCCAGGTCCAAAGCCAAGCACCTCCTGTCCACACTGCCACCATTAGTGAACAGCGGGAGAGCTTTTCTCCCCTGTCCGCTGGGTGGTCTCTTCATGGGGCGGCTTTCTTCCTCCTCTAGGTCATAATGCTGAGCTCAGTGCCAGAGTTACACGGTTACATCGACAAGTCCCAACTGACTGAGGACCTGGGCGGGACCCTGGACTACTGCCACACGAGGTGGCTGTGTCACCGTACGGTGAGTCGTCCCGGGCCACCCGCATGCGGGTGCTGGCTGCGGGCAGTGGGTCTCCTTAACCCTGAGTTAATCGGCCAAATAGCTTTTGCACTACGATGCTGCCTTTTCCAAAGCTGTGTTCCCAGTAACCTCACTTCTGTTCCCCAAGAATGAGGAGATGGTCTCAGTGGACCTCAGTCATCTAAAGAAATAACATGAGTAATAAGTTCGGGAGTGGCTTTCTCTGGGCTCAGAGACCAAGAAACAACAGCCCTGCGAGGGGTGGGGGCGGATGTGGCCCTCAGGCCTCTCTTAACTGGGCAAGGGGAGACTGGGCACAGAAGGACTCTGGCTGATGAAAGTGAACGCAGAGAGTGTCCAGTACGTTTCTGAAGCCACCAGGCCCGGGGTCTGGTCTAGGTGTGACTGTGGCTTGCTGTGGTCCTGCCCTCTCTGACGACGCCCGAGCCCCTGCACCAGACACCTGCCTCCCGGTGCAGCTTGGTGATGGCGTTTTCCTTCTTCCCCAGGCGATCGAAAGCTTCGCCCTCATGGTCAAGCAGACTGCTCAGATGCTGCAGTCCTTCGGGACCGAGCTGGCCGAAACGGAGCTGCCCAATGACGTCCAGTCGACAAGCTCGGTGCTCTGCGCTCACACGGAGAAGAAGGACAAAGCGAAGGTACGTGTGGTTTCTGTGCGAGGCCGCCAAGGGGAAGCAGGCCCATGGGCATTGGGCAAGACAGGCCGAGGCCGCTCCCAAGATGCCTGGGGCAGGGGACCTGGCGAGCGCTCCCAGGGGAACTGAACACACTCCTTTCTAAAAGCGGGCTCGTGGTCAGACTGAGGGACGTGGAGCCTGAGTGCAGCCAGGAGCCGCAGCCTCGCTCTGATTGGGCGTCCGAGGTGCCGGGGCTGCAGGGCTGCTCGCCAGGCGCGTCTGCCGCTTATGAGCGCGAGCAAGGCAAGACTTCTGCCCCCAGTTCCCAGGCGGCAGGCCGGGTCATGGGCCGCCTTGGGCGACCGCAGCCCGCAAAGCAGTGTCCGTGCTCCAGTACTGACCCCGTGCCCAGGGAGCCTGTGCCAGGTGGGGTGTGGCTCCGGGTCAGTGGTGGCCGTGACCCTCTCGCTGGTGGTCCTTGGGGGCAGCCCCCAGCCCGAGAAGCCTGCCCTCTCTTTCGCTCCTGGCGGTGGGGACACTGTGGGATCAGGCCCACAGAGGTCTGGTTTCCTGCTATCTCTTACCTCATCCGCCGACCCCGAGCGACCTGTAGCCTTAGCTGTGCCCCAGCCACAGTTGGGGAAGTCTTCCAACACCTGCCGTCCTTCAGTGGCTCTAGGGGAACAAGGGAGCGAGCGTGGGGTGCCAGGCCCTGTGCTGTCCCCGCAGGAGGACATGAGGGCGGCCCTGGACGAGGGACAGAGCCTCCTGCAAAGCGTCAGAGAGCCCCTGGCCAAGGGCGGGGGGCGGAGCCTGAGCCAGGACCAGCTGGACAATCAGACCACCGTGCAGAGGTGAGGCCCGAGCCGGGGGCAGGGCATGGCCACGGACTGGGGACAGAGTGACAGGCGGCAGTGACCCCCATCCTCTCGTCCTCATGGGAAGAAAGGGGGCCACAGGTCCTTACCGCTGAAATGCTGTTCTTCCATATCCCGAAGAAAGTGGCTGTTCTGGGCAGGAAAATTTCTCAGAGCGAACAGCACTTTTCTGCAGCCTGGGAGACATTC
The DNA here is from genome assembly GCF_023721935.1 of Panthera uncia. Classification (NCBI taxonomy): domain Eukaryota; kingdom Metazoa; phylum Chordata; class Mammalia; order Carnivora; family Felidae; genus Panthera; species Panthera uncia. The sequence continues at coordinate 79,084,747 of NW_026057576.1, forward strand.
AAGGGAGTCCGTGGTGACAGGGTCTTGCCAGCCTCATGGAGCCTCTCCCCTCCCCACCTGCCCAGCCCTGCCCACCCGCTGGTGTGCCCGTGAGGAAGGGACCCACCAGCTCCCGCCCCCCACTTGAGCCTCGGGTCTTCTCGCCTTCCCTGTGAAGGGGACCGCGAGCACGTCCTCCCTGGGCCCCCTTTGTGTGGATACTTGCCGTCCCTAACACCGCATGGCGCCCCGGAATGCCCGCAGCTCCATGCATAGGCCAGGTCCTCGTTTGGGGAGGAGGCAGGCACAGGAGCAGAGCCTCTGAACGGCTTGCTGGTGACACCCAGGCCACCACAGGCTGACCCAGGCCCAGGTTCACACGCCAGGCCAGTGCTCCATGCTGGGGACGTGGGAGGCCCCGGGGGACATGGGGGAGGCTGGGGTGAACCCCAGTGCTGACAGGGTAACACGCACAGGGTGGCATGGCTCTGGCCTGGGAGCCGTGACCACGAATGGTGGCAGCTCACTGTGCCCTTCGTCCTGAACCCAAGTCAGATGTGAGAAGCGCAGAGCACTGTCACATCAACCTTGTAACACACTAGTCCCTTCCCCCTCTGGCACATTTTGCCTGCGAGTCCCGTGTCCAGGGCCTGAGAGAGAAGGCGAGGGTCCAGGCAGCCCTGGAGATGGAACCCGTGCCCTGCACCTCGCACCCTCTCAGACGGAGCCTCACCCCTGCCCAGGCTCCTGGCCCAGCTGAACGAGACCGAGGCCGCCTTCGATGAGTTCTGGGCAAAGCACCAGCAGAAGCTCCAGCAGTGTCTGCAGCTCCGGCACTTTGAGCAGGACTTCCGAGAGGTGAGTGGTCGCGGTGGGGGCGCCTGGCGCTCCAGTCACAGGAAGCCGCTGCGCGCTGAGCTGCCCTGGTGACGGCGGCGCCACACGGAGCCGTGAGACTGGGTGGGACGAGACCTTGGAACGCGTGGCGAGTGAGCCGTTGCGCACAACAGGTTACCAGACCCCGTCGGCATGCACCTCCTTCCGTGTTCCCCAGGGACGCGTCCAGGAGCCATGCATATGCTCCTTTACCAGCGTGCATTTGTCTGCGCCTGCTGTGTGCTGGCCCAGGGCCCCATCCTGCCCATACTGGGCGGCACGAGGGTCAGGACAGGGAGGCGTGGTCCTGGCATTAATCGTCAGCATTGGGGCTCCACAGAAGCCCGCTGGTCAGTCATTTATGCAGGGTCAGGACACGGACACATCTGCCTGCCCTCACCCTCACCATGGAACGACATTTTCCCTGGGCCTTCTGGTCAGGACTGGGGGTGGGTGGGGGGTGGGATCTCGAGGGCATGAGAAACAAGTAACAGCACCAAGCCCGGCACTAAGGCTATTGTAGGGCCGTGTGCAAGGGCAGGTTCCGACACCGCCCCCCCCCCCCCCACCGACCAGTCCTGAAATGTCACGTTTCAGAAACCATGGGATTGGCTCAGTTAGCGATCACTGCCAAGCTTGGGCAGGCACAGGGAGCCAGCCTCCCCGACTTGGACCAGAGAGGTTTCCCACCAGCCCCTGTGAACAGCACGCCGTTGGGGGCGCGTGGAGAGCATGGTCGTCCGTGACGTACTTCTGCAGGGGCTGAGGAAGGCTGGCCAAACAAGCTTTCTATTCTGGGTGGTTGCAGATTTGTGTGCATTGTGAAATAATCCAGCAAGACCTCACGTGCCCTCAATCCAGCTTCCCCCAGAGGACACATCTTGCAAAATCATGCTCAGCATCTCAGTGTGGACATTGACACTGACACACTCAGCACACAGAACATTCTGTCCCAACACAGACCCGTGTTCCCTTCTTGCAGACACACTTCCCTCCCACCCCGCCCCCGCCTGCTCCCTTCTGAACTCCCCTCCCCCCCCCCCCCTGAGCCCCCAACCCCTCCCGAACCATACCCCTCACCCCTCCCTCCTGAACCTCCACCCCATCCTGCACCCCTGATAACCTCTGATCTCCCTGTTTCCATATGCTATCGTGTCAAGAATGTTCTAGAAGTGGTGCCACGCATACTTGGCCTCCTGGCTCTTTTCAGGCAGCACCGTCTGTTAAATTCCCTGGAGATGGAGGCAGGTGTTGCGTCTTCGCTCTTGTCCCCGCTGAGTAGTTAGTGTCCTGGGCCGTGGACCAGCCACGGTTTAACCGTCCTCCTGTTGAAGGACACCTGGGCTGTTTCCAGGACTTTGCTACCATATAAAACGTGCCACTGTCCATGTGAACACAGCTATCATTTCCCTGAGGTAAATGCTCAGGGGTGCAGTTGGGGGTCATGGTTGCTGATGTTCAGCTTTCTGAGAAGCTGCTGACGTGTCCCCAGAGCACCTGCACCTGTGCGCCCAGTGGTGCGCATGAGGACGTGGCTCTTGCACGCCCGCACTGTGCCCGGTGGTGTGCATACCTTACACGCCTACTCTGGGGGTATGGGGGGCGCCTCACTGTGGCTCTGCTGTGCGTTTCTCATGGCTGGCGACACGGACCGGCCTGCCTGCACTCGTGGCTGTGTCTGTCCTCTTGGTGAAGTGCCTCTTCTTCCTGGTTGCCCGTTTGTGACCCTCGTCCTGGGTGGGGGTGGGGGTTTTACTCCTGTGACTTGGGAGTTCCCTATATGCGTAGGTCCTGGCCCCGGCCAGACCTGCGGTTTGAAAATCTGTTCTTTAGTTTGTCCCTGTGTCTCAGCCTCTGACAGCACTTTTCACACGGCAAAGGTTTCAATTCTGATAAAGTCTCATTTACCAATTTTTTTCTTTTAAGGATCACACTTTTGGTCCATCCCATATCCTAGGTCCCAACCATGTTCTCCTCAGCTTTTCTTCCTAAAAGGTTTATAGTTTTACGTGTAAGTCCGTGATCCATTTTGAATTAACTTTTGTGTAGGGTGAGAATCAGGTCCTGGTTCAGTTGTTTGTTTTTTTTTTTTTAACATTTTTATTTATTTTTGAGAGACAGAGTGTGAGCAAGGGAGGGGCAGAGAGAGAGGGAATCACAGATTCTGAAGCAGGCTCCAGACTCTGAGCTGTCAGCACAGAGCCTGACGTGGGGCTCAAACTCATGAACCGTGAGATCATGACCTGAGCCAAAGTTGGACACTTAACCGAGTGAGCCGCACAGGCACCCCTATTGTTCAGTCTTTAATCTTGGGATGTCCAGGGGCTCTGGTGCGGTTGTCAAAAAGGCTGTCTCTTCTCCACAGGAGAAGAGAAATCATGTCAGAAAGCCATTGGGCAGTTCTGTTTGGGTGGGTTTCTGGGCATGCACCCCATCCATCTGTCAGCACCTCGCGGTCTTGGTGACCATGGCTGTGCGGTGAGTCTTGAAGTCAAGTGCACAGTCCTTCTGTTCTCTCCCAAAATTGGCCTAGCTCTGCTTCTGCTCTGTTGGCTGCATCTATGTTGTAAGATCTTGCCTATATCTGCGCAGCTCTGCTGGGGTCTTGATAGGAACTGTGGTAAACCTGTATTTTAGGGAGAGTCAGATCTTTCCTACAGCGTGTCTCCCCATCAGTGAATGCAGTGGGTCTGTCTTACCTTGCATTTAGATTTTCTTAGAGCTTTTTCATCAGTATTGTACAGTTTTCAGCAAACCATTTCAGTACATGTTCTGTTTGATTTACACTTAAGTATTTCATTCTTAAGCAATTGTAAATGGTGTTTTAAATTTTGGTGTTCGTGTGTTCATCACCATAGGTAGAAATACAACTGCTTTTTGCGTGTCTATCTTGTCTCCTGAAACCTCGCTGATCTCACTTTTTCCAGGAGTGGTTTTCTAAGAGTTCGGGGATTTTCTACATATCGGAGTAGGTCATGTGCAAACAGGGATGGCTTGGTTCTTTCCGTTTCTATCTGATGCTTTTTGGTTGTGTTTGTATTTGTTCAGTTGTGTGTTGGTTTTGCTGTCTTGCACCGGCTTTATGACTGGTGGACACTCTTGTTCTCACCGATGTCACAGCTGTCCTTAGGCTGCAGGACTTGTGTGGAGGCTCCTTGTCATGCTGAGGGCATGTCCCTCTGCCCGGTTTCCCGGGAAGGACCTAGCTCTTCTGTCCTCCCTCCTCTCCTGCTTCAGGCAGGACCTCCATACCTGACATGGGCCCGGGCCTCCTGCCCCTCCTGTGTTCCAGGTCAAAGCCTCCTTAGACGCGCTGGCCCAGAAGATAGCGACCTTCACGGATGTGGGCAACAGCCTGGCACACGCAGGGCATCTCCTGAAGGACCTCACCAGCTTCGAGGAGAAGTCCAGCGTAAGGACGGTGGTGTAGGCCATTGTGGGCAGGAGACAGCCTACGGGGGGTGCTCAGGGCACCACCAGGGTCACTTAGGAAGGCGGGGGAATGGGGCTATCTCGCCATCCGGTGGGGGGTGTCCACGGGTGGAGGGACGGAGCCCCTCCCGCTCTCACTCCCACCCTGACGGATCCCACCCAGGAAATCGCACCTGTTGCTCTAACAAACCCAAGCTGAGCCGTGTGCCTGGGGTGGCTCCCACGCAGGTGTCTGTAGAGCGGGCCCTCGCACTTGCCCTGGAGGGTGAGAAGCTCATTGACAGCAGGCACTACGCTGTGGACTCCATCCGCCCCAAGTGCCATGAGCTCCAGCACCTGTGCGACCAGTTCGCGGCAGAGGTCGAGAGGAGGAGGGGGCTGCTCAGCAAGTCCCTGGAGCTGCACAGCCTCCTGGAGGCGGTGAGACCCCTCCCCATGCCCTCCTGGTCCCGCGGGGTCCCCCTCCCCACACCTGCCCCTCCCATGTGGACCGCAGTCACTGGCTGGAAGCTGGCCCCACGCCCTGCTGTCCATGGGCCTGTCTCAAGGCCCAGCCAGTCACAGATGCCCATTTCTAGAATTCACTTGCCACAGCTGATAGATCTTGCCGAGGACCAGAAATTCTCTGCACTTGGCCCCTCTGTCCTCTGTGTGAACGAGTCCAGGCCGGATGATGCACGTAGCCTTGGGGCGCCGTGTAGCTGGGTTGCAGAGATCCCCAGAATCGTGACAGCCGCTGGTGGGACCGGAGGGCCCCGGCCTAGCACGCATAACACACACGCCAAGACCCAGCCTCTGACGGGCCCGCTCTCTCCCTCTGCCATGCTTGGCGTGTCCAGTCCATGAAGTGGTGTGATGAGGGAATCTACCTGCTGGCCTCACAGCCTGTGGACAAGTGCCAGTCCCAGGAGGGTGCTGAGGCGGCCCTCCAGGAAATTGAGAAGTTTCTGGAGACTGGCGCAGAAAACAAGATCCAGGAGCTCGACAGAATCTACCAGGACTATGAACCCGTCCTCACCACAGACCTGATGGTAAGTGGGGCCCATGCTCGTGGTGGGGGCAGGGGCGGCCGCCATGAGCTCTTCTGGGACCCTGGGTGTCTTGAGGCTCAGCTTCCCCTCAGCACAGGATTCCGTGACCCGGTGGCCTTCCTGTGCCTGGGGTCTTTCTCTGCAAGACCACCACTGGGGGCGCCCCCACCTGGTTTCCCCAGCACCCCACCTCCTGCGTGCCCCCCTGTACATCGCGCCGACCCCAGCCCCCACTGCCGCCCAGCCAGCTGCCCACACCCCCAGGGCGCCCACAGGGTCACACCCTTCCCGCAGGGAACGTGTGGGGGCCACGCGTCCCTCCCTCCCTTCCAGCTGACTCTCCTCAAAGCTCCAGGTCCTGCATTCCATGGGGTCCCACCCCTCCCTCCTGCGGCGGGGGTGGGGGTGGGGGGAGTGCAGGGTTGCGCCCTGGCGGCTGGCTGTGACACTACAGCCCAGCCTCTAAGGAGGCCAGGCCTCTCACTTTGCTGGCATCGCTGGCTCACGAGCCCACACACGTGTCCCTTCAGGAGCATGTGCAGAAGGTCTACCAGAAGCAGGAGGGCACGGAGGAGATGTTCCACCGGAGACAGGCCAGCCTGAAGAAGCTGGCGGCCAAGCAGACGCGGCCCGTGCAGCCGGTGGCCCCCCGGCCAGAGGCACTCACAAAGTCACCCTGCCCCTCCCCAGGTGTGCACAGCCACCACCCCTCCCGTCCACGGCGGGCCCTCGCCCAGTTTGTAAATGAACTTTTATGGGCACAGGGCCAGTGTGTGCCGAGTGGTTGGGGCAGAGAGGGGGTGGCCCGTGGACTAGGACATTCACTGGCTGTCCAGGGACTTTTCCCTGGTTAGCATTCCGGTCTCTGCCCCAGCCCATCTGTCCTCAGTACTGTTGCCAAAATGGTTCTCCTTCAGCATCTCTGACCACAGCCCAAAGCCCCCGAGGCAACAGCCCCTCATGGGCTCCTTGGAGCCCCTCCTGCAGCGGCACCTGCCCGCCGTCCTCTTCGGGGCTTTGGCAAGTGGGCCGCAAGTTGGTGAGACTGTGGAGAGCCGGCCCCCTCCCGCCACCTGCTGCAGCATGTGGCACCCATCAGAGGGGACCCTGGCCCCTGGCCCGGTGGTGTCCGGGTCCCTCGTGCTCACGGACTCCATGCTAGCCTGTGCGGCCGGCCATCTTCCTGCTCACCTGTCTCCCACCTGCTCTCCTCTTTCTCCATGTTTCTCTGCTTTCCTCACCCTTCTCCAGGGGACTTGCTTCTTTTCTCTCTGAAAGTTCAAAGTAACCCCAGGTGCTCCCAGGTCCAGTCCTTCCTCTCCAGGCAGTAAGGTATGAAGCCACGTCTTCCTTCCCCACTTCTTTCCAAACCAGGCAGCCGGAGAGGCTCTGAGAACAGTCCTGAGGGCAGCATGCTCCGGAGAGGGCCCTACAGGAGGGCCAAGGTGAGGCCACAGTCCATGCTGCCCCCACAACAGCTGCCCGCCATCGCGGTCCAGCACCACCGGGCTCCCCCTGCCCTGCCTGTCCCGTGGGACCTCAGATTCCTCCCCAGACGGGGAATGAGGTGGGGCTCCTTGAAGTCAGGACGCCAGGCTGCACCTTCTGGCATCTGAATGCTCAATGCGCTGCGTGCTCGTCTTTCCCCAGAGCGAAGTGACTGAGAGCCGGCAGGGCCGCGGCAGCTCCACAGGCGACGAGGAGGAGAGCCTGGCCATCTTGCGGAGGTGAGCGGCTCTGGTCCAGACACGGCAGGTGCGACCCTGTCAGATCTCCGCCTTTGGCCGCAGAGAATCAGAGTGCAAACAAGCCAGAGCTGGTGGATAGTCAGCTTCTACCCCAAAGCTGGCGTCCTGGCGTGGACACACGTGCCCCACGCTGTGGACAGATGTACGGTCCACTTCTGGGACCAGGACTGATCCGGTTTCTCCTAGAAAAGCCTGTTGTCCCTGGACCCTCAGGCAGGACTCTGGTGACTTGAAATGGCTCGTGTCCCCCTTTCTCAAGCCGTAGGTGACAAGACTGATTCCACAGAGACAGGCGCGTAGCCACGGCTCCTCAGTGGGCTGCACCCATGTGCTGGCGCCCTCTCTCTTCTCCCACCATCCCTGCTCCGAGCATCTTCTCTCTGTGCCCTTCCTGCTCTAATGCTTTCTCCGCTGTCTGTGCCCCACTCACAGGCATGTGATGAATGAGCTCTTGGACACGGAACGGGTGTACGTGGAAGAGCTGCTCTGTGTCCTGGAGGTGAGTCTGCAGGGGCGGGGGGATGGCCAGGGAGCCCCGGGGCCCGTAGGCCCGCCCGCCCCATGCAGCAAGGGTGAGAGGATGGTGGCGGCTTTACTCGCACGGCCCCACCGGCGGGAGCAGGGACAAGGAGATTGAGGTACGTGGCTCAGGGACCCGCTCCAGCAGCACGTGGCTGACCCCAGGAGTGTGGCGGGAGCGGGAGGCTGCGTGTGACTCCATTGCAGGAAGAGCTGAACCGTCTGGGTCTGGGTGGAGGCAGAGTGGAGGCCCCGGGGAACTGTTGCCAGCAGGGCAGGGGGCTTCTGGGCACTGGAATGTTCTGGATTTGGGTCTGGGTGGTGGTTACAGGGGTGTAGACATTGAAATGAGTCATCAAGGAGTACCCCCAAGATTTCTCTCCTTCATACAAGTTACGTGAATCCTCGAAGTTAAAAAGCAGAAGGACAGATCCCCCCCACCCAAAACAGATGGTGCTGTTTGTAGCTCACGCACGTTGGTTGGCACTTGCTGCCTCGTGGTCGTCCTAGAAACGGCCGGTGAATAAATATGGATGGATTCACTTTCTAAAACCTGAGAGGCATCCTCTCCCCGCGGGCTTCCCTCCAAGCACGTGATGGAGGCCGCGTTCCGACCCCTCCCCTCCACGCAGGGCTATGCCGCCGAGCTGGACAACCCGCTGATGGCGCACCTCGTCTCACCCGGCCTCCAAAACAAGAAGGACGTTTTGTTTGGAAACATGGAAGAGATTTACCACTTTCACAACAGGTCAGGCCCTCCCCTGCCCACCCCTGCTGGGCAGGGTCTGCCTCTAGAGCAGGCCCCTGCGGTGAGCAGGAACCAGTGGGCTCGGGTGCACGGTGCCCCCAGGCTGGTTCCCGCGGCCCACCTGCCAGCCCGGAGATGTCGGATGCCCGGTGCTTGGAGGACGCAGGAGCTGCTGGCCCACTCCCGCCGGCCAGCAGGGGCCGGTCTGCTTGGCATGAGCGTTGGGCCCTTTGGGGCAACCCCGAGGCCACACTGCCCAGCCAGGTGCATTTCGTTCCCAAGCCTGTTCTTGAAAAGGAGGCAACGGCAGACATCCCCATCCTGCCCTTCTCCCCTCGTGAGCGCTGTCTGTGGCTGCCGTGGCTCCGGGGGCAGAACAGTGGTCCTTCTGTGGCTGTTCATCCCGGGCTCCTCACTGCAGTTTGTGGGAGCTTGTGGGGCAGGACGTGAGGAGGTGGATGCAGGGTGCATGGGGAGGGGGCAGTCACACAGACGGCACGGGCCCTGCCCTCCTCTGGGCTTCTTGTGTCTGACCACGTGCTTTCGCCCCTCGGTCGCTAGTGTCTCTCACCCACTGGTTCACAGAGGAGGCACCGGTCTGCAGCCGGGCCCTCTGGACCCCACCCCTTTCCACAACGGAGGCACACGTCAGGTGGCCTGGTCCCTCAGTGTCCTTGGCTCACCCCAGCCTCCGCCCTGTGTCCCTAGTGGCTCTAAGCCACGGTGCTAGTGTTGTGAACTGACCCCAGGGAGCTCTCCCTCCCAGCAGATTCACCGCAGGCTCCGGCTGGGCATCTGGGAGTGTCCCTGGGGCAGAGCTACCTGGGTGTGGGCAGGGCTTTCACAGCTGGGCCTCACGCCTTTCTGTCTGTTGAAAAGGAGCTGTCCCAAGCTCTGTGTGAACACCAATGTCAGAAACATGAAGGGACCCACGAAGGGGCCAGAGTGCTTAAACCTGAGAGTTTGCTTCAGCCAGGACCCAGGAGTGACCCGTGTGGGCTGCAGACTATCCAGACTTAGAAATAAAAGTCATCAGGAAAATAGTATCTGTTGATTTGTTATAGGAAGTGTCTCCTTTGGGTTGCTCATCGCATGACCTAATGCAAACTTTCTTTGTCTAGAATATTCCTGAGGGAGCTGGAAAACTACACTGACTGCCCAGAGCTGGTTGGAAGGTGTTTTCTGGAACGGGTATGTGCTGTTTCAACACGTGCTTGATGGTGCCTTAGTTGTTAAAATAATAATGACTTTAATGTGTTTTTGTTTTGTTTTGAGAAAGAGTATGGGGGGCGGAGAGAGGCAGAGAGGGAGGGAGACACAGAATCAGAAGCAGGCTCCAGGCTCTGAGTTGTCAGCACAGAGCCCAACGCGGGGCTTGAACTCACAAACCATGTGTCATGACCTGAGCTGAAGTCGGACGCTTAACCGACTGAGCCACCCAGGCTCCCCAATAATGAGTTTAAACCCTATCACAGTGTCCTTCTAACCAACTGAAATGACAAAGTTTCACTCTGTTCCTGGTTTGCCTAAGAGGATGTGATACTTTCTGGAAGGGCCAAAAGTATATTTTTTCTCAAGTCCAAAAAGTTCAAAAAAGGGAAAAAGTATAAAACATCAGCATTTCGAAATGCCAGATTTATAAAGTGTCTGTCTTGCCTGCACACGTTAGAGCTGAACTTGTCTTGAGGTGGTATTAGTGTCATGTCTGGTCTTCCCCTGGTCACCCCTCTCTGCCCACCCCCATACTAGCAGGTGTGGGACGGGTCCCCTTATCTTTCTCCCTTTGAAACTGCAGACGGCCCCTCTTCCAGGCAGGGAGAAGCAGTGGGAGATGACAGGGCATCTTCTCAGGCCAGCTTCACACACTGCTCACTGAGCAGTGTGGAAAATGTAGTGAAAGTGAAGCCATTTTCACAAAATGAGATGGAGGCTGAGACGCATCACCATGAAATAAGGCCATCGGGCAGAAGGAAGGAGAAGGGGCCACATTTGTCCTTCTACCCTGCCTGCTCACTGGGGACGCTTCTGGGTGCTGTTTGAGAATTGGGGTGGAGGGTTCCTTCACACTGCAGGTCAGTGGTTCTCAAAGGAGGCCCCCCGGCCGACAGCACCAGCATCCCGGGATCTTACGGGGAATGCAGGTTCTCAGGTCCCGGCTGCAGCTGCTGAAGCAGAACCTGAAGTGCGGCTCTGTCGTAAAAAACCCGCAGACGGTCCTGGTGCACACGCAGGTCTGCGCACGAGCCCTGCGTGTTCTTTCCCTGGAAAGTTTGCGCGCACTTTAAGTCTGTTATCCTCACGGCACAGAGCCAGCCGCGTGGTGCTAACCTGTGTGAAAGGCGTCTCAGGACTAGCGCAGCCCTGAGCAGCGGTCCCTGGGGGAGCCGTTTCACAGCTGCCCCACAATGAAGGACGCAGTGTCCGTGGTGGAGGAGGTGCACGCGGTGCGGGGCTGTCAAATCGCACCCCGAGGCACTCTGTGACGTGCACTCTGTCCCCGGCTCAGATGGAAGAGTTCCAGATCTACGAGAAGTATTGCCAGAACAAGCCTCGCTCTGAGAGCCTGTGGAGACAGTGCTCCGACTGCCCGTTTTTCCAGGTGTGTCTGGGGACCCTCCTAGTGAGAGTGCTGTCTCCTCATTAGCTGACTGTCACACAGGGAACAAGAGGACCCTGTAAAGAGGTTTCTGGGACTTGCAGGAATGCCAGAGGAAGCTGGACCACAAGCTGAGTCTCGACTCCTACCTGCTGAAGCCAGTGCAGAGAATCACCAAGTACCAGCTGCTGCTCAAGGTGACGTGCCCACAGCCGCCTGCCGCCCCTGCCGCGCCCTCCCAGCCCCACACCCCTGCCGGGGCCCCGTCTCTTCACAGACCTGTGTGGAGGGCTCACTGTCCGCCGGCCATCATTGGGGGGGGCGGGGAGCACAGAGGTGACCAGATGGGCAGACTCGTGGAGCACACTCACCACTCGCCCTGGGCCGTGCGCTCACACACAGTCCTCCCTGCAAGGCCGGCCCCGGTGCACAACCCGGTGGACGTGAAGGGCATGCCTTCAGCCGTCCCATGTTTGGGGGTGCCAGGTTGGAGACAAAAGAGTACCCAGGTCTAGGAGTGGGAAGGCGGGAGCCGCCTGGCTCGGGAGGCATCCCTGTGTGCAGCGTCAGGCAGGACTGTGGGAGTGAGGCACGGGGCGGCAGGCCTGGGGGTGGCTTCCTGAGCTGGTCTGAGGCCCGCGCCCCAGGCAGACCCACCACGAGCGGCCTTGTCCGCGGTGCCAGCTGTGCAGGGAGCCGCGCTGCATGTCCTGAGGGTCCAAGCATGGGCACGCAGAGCGGAGCAGAGCGTCCAGTGCCCCGCGGGTGTGTGAACACGGCCTCGTCCCCCAGGAGATGCTCAAATACAGCAAGAGCTGCGAGGGGGCTGAGGACCTGCAGGAGGCACTGAGCTCCATCCTGGGCATCCTCAAGGCTGTGAACGACTCCATGCACCTGATCGCCATCACCGGCTATGACGTAAGGGCCTCCCCATCTGCTGAGGAGCCTGGTGACGGTCCACCCACCGTCCTCGCAGAGCTGTGCCTGGGGACATCCGTGTGCGGGGGTATCACCTGCATACGCTGGGGCGTGCCCTGGCGCACAGGGACATGGGAGCCTTCACACCACCCGCGCCCACACGTCCCTGCACCCGCACCCACACCCCCCTGCACCAACACCCTCGTGCACCCACACCTCCCACACCCGCACCCACACGCCCCTGCACCTGCACCCACATCCCCCTGCACCCACACCCACATGCCCCTGCACCCACACCCCCCTGCACCTACACCCACATGCCCCTGCACCCATACCCATTCCCCCTGCACCTGCACCCACACTCCCCCGCACCCGCACCCCCCTGCACCCCCCTGCACCCACATGCCCCTATACCCACATGCCTGTGCACCCACACGTCCCTGCACTCGCACCCGCACGCCCCTGCACCCACACCTGCACCCCCCTGCACCCACACCCACACGCCCCTGCACTCACACACCCCTGCACCAGCACTCCCCTGCACCCGCACCCACACCCCCCTGCACCCGCACCCTCATGCACCCACACCCACACCCCCTGCACCCACACCCACACCCACACCCCCTGCACCCGCACGCACACACCCCTACACCCATGCACCCCTGCACCCGCACCCACACATCCCTGCATCTGCATGCCCCACACCCACACACACATCCTCCCACACCCAGCAGATGGGACCTTTGTCCTAGCGAATGGTCCTCTGCTGGCACGTCCTCACCACCCAGAGTCCAGCGTGTGCATCCTGTGGGTTTAGACAGGGTGTAAGGCCTGTCTCCCTGCTGGAAAGCCCCTGTGCTCTGCCTGTTCACCCTCCCTGGCCCCCGACCACCCCCAGCTCCTGTCTCCCCAGTTCTGCTTTTCCCCAAGCGTTACATAACAGTGGTCTACGGGACACAGCCCACCCCCCCCACCCCCGCCCAGGCAGCCTGCTTCCGTTTGGCGACGTGCACGTAAGGCCCCACTTTGTCCTGGGCTTAGGGGAACCTGAGTGACCTGGGGAGGCTGCTGATGCAAGGCTCCTTCAGCGTGTGGACAGACCACAAGAAGGGCCACACGAAGGTGAAGGACCTGGCCAGGTTCAAGCCCATGCAGCGGCACCTCTTCCTGCACGAGAAGGCCGTGCTCTTCTGCAAGAAGAGGGAGGAAAACGGGGAGGGCTACGAGAAGGCCCCTTCCTACAGCTACAAGCAGTCCCTGAACGTGAGTGAGCCTCAGTCCCCGCAGCCTCGGCCACAATGCCCACTTCGGGCACGGGCCACTCTTATCTCTGGGTGTGGGAGTCTGGGACCCTGGGCGTCCTCAGCCCCCACCCCAAAACCGCTTCTGTTGCTTCGGGGACCCACCAACACCTTTCAGGGATGGGGGGCCAGCTCTCATCCTGCGCACTCATGAGCCCGTCTCCCTGCTTGGCGCTGTCAGATGGCGGCAGTAGGCATAACCGAGAATGTGAAGGGCGATGTGAGAAAGTTCGAGATCTGGTACAACGCCCGGGAGGAGGTGTACATCATACAGGTAGGGCTGGTGTCCCTGGGCCGGGTGCTGGGCACGTGTCAGAAAGGCCTGTGGCAAGAGCTGGTGTGTGTAGACTCTTCCGTGTGACTTTATCACCCAGAAGCCATTTAGGGGCATTGCCCTGGGCTGTCGCTACCCTGAACTGGGCCCAGGAGGAAGTACAGGAAACCAATGTTAGGGTGCTCCGAGGGCGTGGCCGGGAGCACGGGCTTGCATGTGCCTGGATGGCACACCTGGGCCATGCTTATACACATGACCGGGCTGCCTCACTGGTGAGGGCCGGAGGTGGGAGGCCATGAGTGCCCCCTGAGTCCGGTGAGCCCAGCGCCCTGTGAAGGGGCGCCCTTCACACCCAGGCATGCTGGCGGGACGTGGTGGCCACGGAGCGCTGTCACCATGCACACCAGCACCGCCAGGCCCACGGCGATGACGTGGGTCTGCTCGGCACGAGCTCAGACGCCAGCCCCAGAAGCTGTCAGAACAGTGGCCGGCCTGCTTCTCCAGAGTCCAGCTGCCCGCCCGTCACTCCCACAGGCCTCACACACTGCACCGAGGCGAGACGGCGGCCTGCTCCCCTCTCTCGCCCTGAGAGTTAGAGTCTACTTCAGGGTCTCGGACTCCTGTCAGACATGTCACCTAACACAACACCCTGGGCCACTTCCCAGAGGAAGGTGCTCTCAAAGGGTGGTCTGTGCCCCAGGGTTTCCACCGAGTCAGGCGCCAGCGAGGGCGCAAAGCTGGTGGCCAGGCGGTCACAGCCCGCTGCCTGTGTGGCCCACAGACCCTTCCTGTCATGCCCATGAGGCGGTCCCAAGGCAAAGGGACCATTTCTCCTTCCTTCTGGGCAGAGCTCTTGTTATCAGTCCCCACGGTCATCCTCAGAAGCTACCAGGGTAAAAGCAAAGCGGCATCTTCAGGGAACATGCACCCTTACCTCCTGGCTTTCCCCCTGGGGCACAGGCACCGACGGCGGAGATTAAAGCAGCCTGGGTGAGTGAGATCCGCAAGGTGCTGACCAGCCAGCTGCAGGCTTGCAGAGGTAAGAGGTCTGGGCCGCCAGCGTCTCCGCTCTGCTCCGGGCGCATTCCCACACATGTCCAAAGCAACTCCCAGATTGTTGGCTGTTGTTGGAGGTGCGGTCGTGCAGCACAGGGTCTGTGTGTTCCTTCCCGCAGAAGCCAGCCAGCACCGAGCGCTGGAACAGTCCCAGAGCCTTCCTCTGCCCACGCCGCCCAGCACCAGGTGAGGGAGCCACCTCCGCTCGGGACCATGGGAGCCTGTCCCAGAGCCTGCCTCTGCATGCGCCACTGGGTACACACGGCCCCTTCCCTGAACCTCCTCACTGGGAATTTGCTCCAAGCCCCCGGGACGGCTTGTCCTCTGGCATTACGTGCTCGGGGGTCCATCCCTGTGGGCCAGCTTCGGGGACGGTGTCTCCGGCCCCACCCCTGGGTGCTGCTGGCACAGGTGACTGTTAGCTGCCAGGTTTCCATGACGGTCGCACTTCAGACAGGGCCTGTCAGGTGCCGAGGTGCAAAGCCACGCCCGCGGCTCACAGTTGATAGACACGCACGTTTCGGGTGCCAGCCCTGAGGCTGGCTTCACGGGACCTTTTCTGCCCTTAGCCTTACTTTGTTACCGTATTCATTCGCAGCTTTATTTTTCTGTTTCTTATATAAGCACATCTGGTCACTCATGGGACAGGATGGGGGCTAAGTAAATAATGCATAGAACAATAGTTTGAAAAGAAAAAGGCCACCCCCCCATCCCTGCAAGTCAAAAAATCAGCAACCATCTCCTACGTAACAGGAAGCAGGTGGATTTGTTCTCATTCAGTTCTGCCCGGTTAACCCGGAAGTGCGTGGAGGGCAGGATGGGGCCCAGGGTCTCTGCCTCGGATCCTCAGGGAGGCTGGAAAACTAACCAGGCCACGTCCTCCTCCTTTTTTCATTAGTCCCTCGAAAGGGAACACAAGAAACATCAAAAAGCTGGAGGAAAGAAAAACCGATCCCCTAAGCCTGGAAGGATACGTGAGCTCCACACCGTTGCCGAAGCCCCCCGAGAAGGGCAGAGGTGGGTGTCTCTGCGGCGCAGCCGTCACGGCTGTCCCCGAGTGAGCAGGCGCGTCCAGGGCGTGCACACCTCTCAGAGGAGAGCCCGTGTGGGCTGGCGTGTGTCCCCGAGCACCCCCACTCTGTCCCTCTGTCTTCCTTCGGAGATGACACAGCCCCGAGCTCTACCTCAGAGAGCTCCGCACTTTCCAAAACGCGCTTTGCTCTGCCGGGCCTTGCTGCCCTCACAGGTCAGAAAGGTAAAAGGCGCCTGCCTCAGACCCACGCCCCGGACGTGCCACTCACCCCGGTGGCACGCTTCTTGTTCATGTGGTGATCATTCGTGTGGACGGCCCAACAGGGGCGGCTGCTGCCATCGTCACCACGTGCAGCCATTCAGAAGCTTTGCCCACTGACCCGCTCTCTTCCCTGGCACTGGTGTGTCTGTCCCACACGTGGCCAGGGACCTCTCACTGGGGGCCTTTTGTTTGCAAAGGAGGAGGCAGGCTTCTCTGGCAAACCTTGCTTGCAAACTGCACTCATCTTTTGCTTTTTTGGTGCACCTCCTCCTGAACCCCCACCCCATCCTACTCTGTCCTGCCCGGGACTGACGTTGGCGTGCCCTGGGGAGCTCACTAGCACACAGGCCACATAAGGAATCCGCTGGGTGGGAACCTCGGAAAGCTTGTCTGCCTTGCAAGGCTCCTCGGTGGTGAAGCATGTGGGGGGAAGGACACAGATGAGCCCACGGAGCCTGGAGCTCCGGCCGGGTTGTTACAGGACCACCCGCCCGATGCTAAAAGCCAGTGTTTACGAGTCGAGGATTCTTTTCACTCATCCAGAAAATTAGAGGGTTTTTTGTTTGTTTGTTTCAACTTACAAAATACTTTTAAGTTGGCCTCAAACTTTTTATTTTTAAAATATTTTTTTCACGTTTATTTATTAAGAGAGAGAGAGGGAGACAGAGACAGAGTGCCAGTGGGGAGGGGCAGGGAGAGAGGGAGACACAGAATCCAAAGCAGGCTCCAGGATCTGAGCTGTCATCACAGAGCCCGACGCAGGGCTCAAACTCACGAACCGTGAGATCATGACCTGAGCCGAAGTCGGACGCTTGGCCAACTGAGCCACCCAGGCGCCACAATCAAACTTTTTTTAAAAAAGGAGAGAAGCGCTCTGGTGCCGTGTACTTTGCCAAGCATGGAAAGTGCATACACTACACACTTTTATGCAGAGTTGAGAACCCGCGACCACCTGTAGCCTGCTGAAGTGAGGGTACGATTGCCACCGTCAGCCCGAGCTGGGTCTCCTCTTCCCCCGTTCCTGGGGCTGCTCCCGTCACCCGCGGGGCCCCGTGGCCAGCTTAGTCTTGTGCACAGGAAGCCACTTGGCAGCAGTGGGAACCGGCCTGCTGGCGGTGGCGTTCTGTCCCTTGTGAACACTGCTCTGCACGCCCCCCACGCCCTGCTTGCAGCCCCTCACTCTCCTGTCTGTTTTTGCCTCTTCCTTCTTCCGCAGCTTCTCCTACCAGTCCTGGCAAAAAAGCTAAGCGACATGAAGTAAAGAGCGATCCAACGCCTTTTGGTTTACGAGGTAGAGTGGCTCAGCCTTGTGACGTAGCCTGCCGTCCGTGTCCCCATGCGGCTGGGGACGCTGTCTGCCTGGCCGGGGCTCGCCCCCCAGGATGCAGATCATGATAGGTCTCTACCAGCCAGACGCAAATTCCTTGTTTTCTTCAAAAGCATGACGCTCTGGCGACAGATCTGTGATGACATCACCCTTCTCAGCTGGACTCCTGCCGGGTCTGCCCAGAACCGACCCCCTTAGGGGCTGCCGACGCCTGGCCGGCATTCGGATTGGGCTGTTTCTTGGTGGCTGTGTGGCCGCAGGCCTCCCCCGTCCAGGGCGCCCGCCCATCCCCTGCTTCTTGGTGGGAGAAGCCGACAGGCTCTTGTCAACTGACCATCTTGCAGGGAGATGACCAATAGTACAGACTGAGGGGGCCAAGCTCCATGTTGGAACTCAGGCCATTTCTTGCCCCCTCATATCACGAGGGTAAAGTGCAGCCCCCAAAACCTGAAGATCCCCTGGCCCAGGCTGAGGGGCTGAGGTTCTCAGGAAGGATTTCACTTTGTGAACCACCTTGAGTTTTCCAGCAACTGTAAAGTTTCCCAGGGGCACAGGCTGCGGCTCTCCAGCATCCCCGGGGTGAGAGCTCGGAGGCCAGGGGCCTTGGCCCACCCTCTCAGCCTTCACAGGGATGCACAGTGCCCCGGGGCCTGGGACAGGGGTCATTTCTGCCCTGACAGCCTCATTTCCTACCTCACACCTGGAGACACCTGAGCACTGCCGTGGCTGAGTTCCCTTGGGCAGGAAGCTGGGGGGCTTCAGCCTCACCCACGGCCACCCGCCCATGGTTCCTACCGCCTTTCAGCCAAGTTGTGTCTCCTCCCGTGACAGGAAGATGAGGCAGCCTCGTGAGGTCACAGTGGACGTGACCTGAGTGCAGCGCCTGGGGCCCAACTGCTAGCCCCTCTTCACACCCTCCCACTGCTCCCTATTGCCCATCCCACGTGCCCCCCACCCCGAAGCAGGTGACAGCGCACACGGGTCTCCTGGGGAGGCAGGTGACAGCACGCACAGGTCTCCTGGGCATTCTTGCACATACTTAGCAGCTTGCCCCCTGAAAAGAGTCATCTTCCCAATGTTTTACTCAATGCCGCTGTCAGGAACTATTTTGCAGAGGAGGGAGGGGACCCCACTCACCGTCACCTGGGCCTGATATCCTACACACTCACCTGCACGTGCGCAGATCAAGTGGGTTGGTGACACTTAGCTTCCCTCTTGGGCCTCAGTACTTTCCTGTCCACCCCCCCGTCACACAGTCTTGACCCGGGTGAGCCTGGTAGAAAGGCTTCCAGAGAGGCTGCTTGTCCCCACAGAGGCGAGCGAGCCCTTTGCACGCACCTGCTGTGACTCCCTCACATGCCTCAGCCTGTCGTCCTCAGGGAGGGCATGCCTCCTGCCACCCCACATGTAATCTGGAACTGGTGTGCCCTGCCCGCACCCAGCAAGCAGCCTTCTCTTCCAGACCCACTTGCTTCTTGCTGCACAGCCATGGGACACATGGCCTGATGCTCCAGACTGTCACCTAGTGCCAGCATCACTGTGTTTGTTCAGAACCCGGAATCCGACATCTCCTATCTCCCCACAACTTACTTGCATTCTTCCCCAAATTTCCCCCAAATGGGAAATACAGGTGCTACTCTTTGGGCCTACAAGGCAGTGGAAACGCTGATGAAGGGCTGTGCGCGCATTTTGTAAAGTCCCCAGAAAGATCTCTCCCCGCGTTTGCTGGCCCAGCCGAGCTCCGCGGCTGGAGCTCACACAGGCAGGCGGCCTGGCCTGGAATCCCTGCCTCACCACGTGGCCGAGGGGGCTCAGCGGCACTGTTAGCTTCTGTGTGCGGCGTCTGCTGGCCTGCGTCACAGCGCCCCTACCTCGTGGGCTAAGGGCCAGGACGGGCCGGCACAGGGCACGTGCGGCGAGCCTCAGCCCTTGTGTGAGGGGCGGCCCCCCAGGCGGTCGGCCGGGTGTTCACCCTCCAAGTGCTAACTGCAAACTCCTTCCCTTTGGTGGCATTTGCTCCAACACAGCGGGATGGCGACGTCCCAGGCTAGTGGTTACTCAGGATCTCTGTGCTCCCCTGGGGCCACATGCAGGGGCAAAGCAGCAGGGCCTGCGGGACCACCTCCCTGAGGGGCTGGGGTTCGCTGTGTCCCCCCGGCTGGCAATGGAAGCAGGTGCATGGGCCCCGGCCCCCTGGACTGTGCATGGCTGAAGCACCCGTGTCAGCAGCGTGCCCCAGTCTGCGCTGCGTCCCGCTGGAAGGTCTTGGCTGGCTCCTGGGAAGGGGGCACGTGCGGGTGGTGGGAACTGCACAGACTCCCTTCACACAGTGAGGGTGGTCCTCACTGTGGCCCGCTCTCTCTCAGGTTGGAGCAAAACGTCTCACCCCTCAGAGGCCCCTGAGGACGACGGCTGGTCGAGTGCTGAGGAGCTGATCAATTCCTCGGATGCGGAGGAGGAGGGCAGAGTGGGCCCCAGGAAGCTGGTAACCTTGGGTCCCACTGGGCGTTCAGCCTGGCCCCGCTGGCCCCTGGGCGGGAGAGCTTCAGAGCACGACCTTACCAGTGCCCCACACTCTTGGCTGCTGCGGGCACATGTTAGGTGCCAGGGCCCCCTGGGGTTGTGCGCCCGCCTGCCTCCATCGTCAGACCAGCCTGTTTCAGAGGGAATGGTGCACACACCTGACTTGCCCTGCAAATAAGTAGACTGTTCTGAGGAGCCACTGTAAAGCGATGCCTTCAGCTCTTACTTTCTAGAGAACTGAACTGCTTTAAGTGTGGATTTGCATTCTTTTTTTTTTTTAACTTTTTTTAATGTTTATTTTTGAGAGAGAGAGAGAGCTAGAATAAGCGGGGGAGGATCAGAGAGAGAGAGAGAGACATGGAATCCGAAGCAGGCTCCAGGCTCTGAGCTCTCAGCACAAAGCCCCACGCAGGGCTCGAACCCACAAACCATTAGACCATGACCTGAGCTGAAGTCAGACGCTCAACGCACTGAGCCACCCCAGATTTGCATTTGAAACAAGGTCCTTTAACACAGCGGCAAGGAGAAGCTATTCACATATTAAATCATTAGAGTCGGGTGACACTAACAGATGCTTGGGGCACTCCATGCTGCCCTGGTCCTAGCTTCAGAGCTTTGTCCATGTGTACATGTCAAACATGGAGCACGGACTGGGTACCAGGCACTGTGGAGGTACAAAAGACAAAGCAGAGAACAAAATAGACAAGACTCTCCACTCTCACAGGGAAGCAGAATAAAAGGTAGTGAATACGGAGCATACTAGGCGAGGATGACTGCCGTTTCAGATGGGAGGCCCGGGGACAGGAGGGCGCTCCAGGAAGAAGGAGCAGCATGTGCAAAGGCCCTGGGGCAGAGGGCTATGTTTGTAGTGTTTGAGGCCGGCTGCAGCAGAGGGGGCAGCCAGACCACCAAGAGTGGGCCAAGGGCACTTTGCACGTTAGTTAGGATTTTTAACATGGTCACGGTGAGAGACCTCTGGCATCCGCTTACGATTAGGAGCTCTTCCCAACTTAAGGTGACAGTCACATGAGAAGCCTGACAAACAGCAGGGCCCTGACGAAATACTCATTGTCTGTCTCCTGTTGGATGCTGGAAGCCCATCTGGGACCTTGCCTGCTCCTGCTACGGCCTCGCTGTGGGGGGGGGGGGGGGGGGGGGGAGGTGTGTGGATAGGGCGGACTGTGCCATTTGATGCACTGTGTCCTGTGCCACCAGGTTCCAGGGAAGTACACGGTTGTGCTGGGCGATGAGAAGGAAAGCCCTGAAGCGCTTGCCGTGAGAAGCGGAGACGTGGTGGAGGTGGTCCAGGAGGGTGACGAGGGCCTTTGGTAAGACGTCGCCGGTGGTGGGCTCAGGCCCAAGACCCTGGGGCAGGCCCGCGGCTGGAGCCCCTGACCCGCCCCCGCCCCTTCCAGGTATGTCAGGAACCTGACCTCCAGCAAGGAGAGCTGGGTGCCGGCCAGCAGCCTCTCCACGCTCCTCGGCACGTCGGGCTCGGCTCAGTGCCTGAGCAGCTCAGGTAAGACCCCCGTGCCGTGCTGGCTGCGACTCGAGCCCGCGGGGTCCGCGGCCTCGAGCTCTGGCGTGCAGACGCGAAGCCGCAGCCGTTCTCGCCTGGTTTTCCCGCAGAGTCCAGTGCAGGCTCCGCCCTGCTGAGCGCCTCGTCCAGCTGCAGCGAGAGCTGCGGGGCCCCCCTCTCAGACCTGCAGGGGTAGCGCCGGGCCGCGCAGGATGGCAGCCTGCGGACCTCTAAGTGTTCCTTTGCTTGGGCTTGCTTAGTTTGGTGAGGGACGGTGCTCTAAGACCCTGGGAAAGGAGGACCCTGGCAAGACCCGGAAGAAGAGCCGCCCGCTGCCCACGAGACTTGGCGGTGCAGACACAGGGGCATGCAGAGGAAAGGTTCTGGAAGATTCTGTCCTCCGGTCTTCACGCCAGGACCCCCATGACGAAGGCGCAGAAGTCAGCTCCACGGGAAGATGGCGGCACACCGAGCTTCCCCGCAGAACCAGGATGGATGGAGGGCTGTGGGGCAGCGGAGCAAACATGTGGCAGGTGCCAGGGGGCTGTCGTCCGCCTCCACCGGGCCGCAGTGGGGAGCCCGTCCCGGCCACTCGGCTTCGGTTCCTGCCGCATCTGGGCTGGTGCTTCCTGCAGGGATCAGCACGTTGTGGGAGGGACCGCTTCCCAAAGAAGTGGCCAACCTACTGACCCAACAGCTTGGTGGAGGACTTTTTGATTTTTACAAGAAAGCAGGGATTAATTCCATGGCCTTTTTGTGGTACTTTGGCCGCTAATCTTTACCAAGAATCACTGTGTTTACATGAAATGACAATTTAATACTGTATTTGATACAAAACTATTTTCTGTTACTGGGGTTTACACTGCAGCGCGTTGTTTATACTGCTGGAGATTTGAGGGCTCTCTCTTGGGACCAAAGCCCTCTCCAAGGCCGGCCTGGTCACCGGCGGTTGAAAACGCATCCCTCGATAAAATCCAGCAATGTTTCTACAAACAGGAGTAGTTGAAACCAAGGAGAGTCCTTTATCTGTGTGGGTTAATTTTCAAAAGAAAATTTAAACTATAATTTAAAATATTTAGTTTCTTTTCTACAAAAATGGGGAACTTGATTTTTTTAACTAGCTTCACTGAATTAGGATTTTTTATCGTTTTTAAAGAATACATAAAGATGCAGTTTCCGCGGGGTACCACCTGAACCGGTGCCCACACAGGGCTCAGTGAAAGCTCCAGCCCTGGCACCTGTGCCGGCCTCCGCTGCTGCCTCCCAGGCTCGGGCAAGTCCCCCTGAACTCAGAAACGTAAAGGTTGCGGAGCTCATCACTGAAATCGAGGCAGAACTGGAAAGAAAACTCTTCTGGTTTACCTTTTTGTGTTTCTGAAACAAGCTCTGTTCTCCGGAGACACTTTGTGTATCTGGTGGGGGCGGATCTCTTTCTACGTGTGCTTACGTGGATGTGTGTGCATTGGTGTCCCATGTTAGGGACGCACTCGGCCTCCGCGATGCTGGAAACCGTCACTTTACTGCCCTCCCTGAGTCCCGCGCCCACCGCAGCCTGCTCCCGGCCACACACGAGCCCCCACCCTGGCCGCCCCTGCGGTGTGTTAGAGAAAACAGCCATGCAAGACTCAGCAGCTTTCCTCGATGCCCCCCGATTTACTCAGTGCGCTGACTGTGCAGAGACCACCCCAGCCGCCTCGCCCAACACCCCCCCACCACTGTAATCTCTTCCTCATAAAGGCACTTTAAAACCTCGTGTTTCAGTCATTGCTTTTTGTTTGGTTTGGGGTCTTTTTTTTTATTGCTGATGTAAATGAAATTTAAAAAATCAGAGTTCTTTATTGTATGGATGGAGTTTGAATAAATATCAGCCCCTCTTGCTGTCTGCCTTCATCTGTAAAAAGCCCAGAATTCTGCTTATCGCGCTCAGCTACACGCAGCACTGCAAGCACTGTTACAGGGGAGGCAGGTGGCGAGCAGGACCCAGACTGTGTCCCCTATGCTTCCCTTTGTCAGAAAATGATGGAAATAAAGTAAGCGTATTGTGTCAACACTGTGAAGGTAACAAAAGAAATGTAGACTCCCAGTGCTGGGACATTGGGGACTGGTGGCGGAAGGGATGTGGTGGGGAGGGAAGCGTGACGGGCAGAAGCAGGAATCCGGAAGAGCAGCCAGGAGCTGACCTGCCAGGAGGGGATCAAATCGGATGCATCACATAATTCCTGAAAGACACCATCAAACAAGATCACGTAAGGGCTGGAAGAAAAGACAAGAACAGAGACTAACAAACCCTGACCTCCCAGGAGCCCTCCCACAGACCTGAGGGCTGTGCCCCAGAGACAGGTACGCTGTTGGGGTCGGCCACTGGAGCGCCTGTCCCCCAGTCCAAGCGGAAGGCGTGGCCATCAGCGGAGGGTCGGGGAGGGGGCCGCTGTTCACACGGGGCTACGCAGGCTGGCCCTCTGCACTCAGCCACCCTGTCCTCCTCTCCTCGCCCCTCCTGGCCCGGGGTCTGGGGTAGGACTGCTTGGCACCATGCTTGGTGGTCTTTCATGAAGAAAAAGCCACTTGGAAGAGTCAGTGGGGAAGCGGTGCCTCAGCCATGACCCCACTGGCCTGTGCTGTCCCCCACCTCCCCAGAGGACCCTGGGACTCAAAGGCTTCAGTCCAGCACATGTCCCAAATCCAGGCTGCTTGGCAGCTCACCCATGGGAATCCCATTTCCCCGCAGCTTTGGGTTGTCGGAGGAAGAGCGTCCCTTCCCCACGCTTCCTGGCCAGTCGCCCACTGAGTCCACGGCCAGACACTCCTCGCGCTGCTCTGAGAACAGCCCAGCTGCGGCCCCGCTCAAGGGGAAGCATAGGCACCTGCTGACGGTGTCCCCAGGATGCAGTCTTGCTCAGAAGCAGTACCCTTGCCGGTAGAATTGGTTATGATGAGTCACACTGGAGTGGGGGCCCTGACCCACGGGTAGTGTCTCTGTAAGGAGAGTTAGATCAGGACACACACCCAGGCCGACTGCAGGTGGGGCACAGAGGCCCCCAGAACTCCCCAGTGGGAAGGGGCAGGCAGGCCCTCCCCCGGAGCCTCCAGAGACGGCAAGGTCCTGCACAGACACCATGCCCAAGGGCCTGTGGCCTCCAGAGCCGGCACAGGATAGATTTCCGGTACAGTAAGCCCCTTGTGTGCAGCCCTGTCATGGGACCACCAGGAGTCAGAAAAGTGCTGAGCTCAAGGGCAGCTCCCCTGCAGCCTTTGAGAGCAAGGCTCACGGGTGCTGCATGTGGACCGACACGGGACCAACAGCACCTCCACCTGCTCGGGCAAGATGTTCGCCAGATTTAGGGGCAGAGGCTCACGGCTGAAACGCTTCTCCCCAAGCTGGGAGGAAACAGAGCCAGGACTGCCAGGCCATCCAGAGAATCCCCAGAAGGTGCGGCGGAAAACGGGGGGGTCCCTCCCCCACCAACAACAGACTCCCAAGCAGCCAGCAATCGTAACCATTAGTAACACCTGAGGTGATCAACAAAACATGTTCTCTGCAGAGACTGACTCTCCCACTTGGGAAGTGGAGCTGGGACCCTGCCTGCAACAGCTGGGCCGTGTGGCTCCCACGCACGGGAGAGGAGCAGAGCGGGCGTCCCCAGTCTCCACCATTTGCAGAAAGGATATTTCAGAGGGTCGAGGCCAGACCCCACTGGAGGCTGGACGCCCACGTGAGCCTTGTTGGGGTGACTGACGATGTCCGAGGGCCCAGGATGGTCCAGGTCAGCACAGAAGCTGGGCAACCAAGACGGTTGGTCACCGCGGCTTGCGGCCTGGGCCCAAGAGGGTCCGGAGGGACACAGAGCAGGGGGTTCAGCTTGGGGCAGGTGCCCCAGGGCAATGAGGCCCTGTGTGGGTCTCCACCCACACCGAAGATCCACTCTCCTGTCCCCAGAGTTACTCTGCAGGCACACCTACCACCGGCTTGGATCTGTTTCCCAACTGCGGCCCTAAGTCCCCAGGGCTTCAGATTCTCAACCGCATTTGAGGCGCATGCGCCAGGTACACATCCCGACACAGACGCTTCCAAGAGGGAACCCCTACTTCGCGGTCACAGCTGTGCGGTGGGTACAGACAGCGTCTTCCTGTCCCCGGCGTCCCCCGCACGCCCCGCCCCTGGGTTTGGGAGGCCAGGCCTCCCTCCCCGCCCTCTGTCCCAGCTTGGAGGCCGGGACTTTGCCCACCTTCCCAGCACGCCTGGAATGTCAACAGACCGTGTGACACAGGCCTCGCCATGGTGTCTGGGTCCCGCGGGCTGGCCCTCCTCTGCTCTCTGCTCGGCCTGCAGGCATCTCTGGCCGCAGGTATGTCAAGGTGTAGGGTCCCCTGTAAACGCTGTGTGAGGGGCTGCGGGAGGTTGGTGGCCACCTTTCTGGTGGGCATTCCTGTCCCCCCGGGGTGCTTGCTGGAGGCTCCCATGTGATCTGCATGCAGAGTCAGGGCTCGAGTGCGAAGGGGTATGTCCCCTCCCGTTCTTGGTTGGCCAGCGCCAGGGACAGGGTGGGGACCCTGGACTACACATTTCTGTGACTGCAGCCACCCTCCCTGCCACTACTGTGCCAACGGGCCTAGCTAGGAGGACAGCGGGACACTATAAGCTGTCCTCCTTGTGACATGTCACTACCGCGGGGTGGCCGTGGTGGAGACAGCAGACACTGCCCCCCCTCCCCCCCAAGCAGCCAGCCTGCGATGGCATGGGCGCCAGCCAGATTCCTGCAGGAGCCCAGGGGACAGCGCGGGCTCCTGGGAAAGACAGCGGGGTGGGAGGGCGGGAAGACGCGGAGGTGGCCAGATTCCCCTGGTAACCACCAGAGGTAACTGGTTCCCCGAGAGCTTTGGTTCACATCTGCTGCCCCCTGAGGGTCACCCAGGCAGGTCTCCGCCCGCCCCTCCGTTTGAGGGTTCCCTCGACCTCTCCCTCCAGACCAGGGGCTCCGCAGGAATACAGACGCGACACACTGTCACTGTGAAGAACACATGGGGTCTCCCTCCACCTGGGCGCCCCGGCAGCTGCCCCTCCCCCTCCTGCTGCCCCATCCTCCCCTGCTGCTCACCTCTCTCAGTCACCCGCCCCCCCTCCCCAGGCCCCTGCGGCACCTTTATCCTAGCACTTTTGGTGAACGTCCTGGTGCAGGGACACAGCCCGTGGCCTTCTGATTATGGAAGTTGACTGGACGCTTTGCAACAGAGTAACTTTTAATCCCGAGAGTTCATTTTCTATGTAGGCTCCTCCCACAGCTACATAAGCATATGTATGTGCATATGTACATCTTATTTACAAAAGGGATTACACAGTATAGATTATCCTATCATCTTCTAGTTTCACTTAATATTGTATCTTCTTAAGCGTGTACTTCACGCGAACGAGGACACCTTCACGCAGTGGCTCTGCCTGCTGTCTCCAGGCTGTCCTTGTGGCCGGGTTCGAGTGGCCGCCTCTGAGGATGTCCTTGGGATAAATCCTACAAGTGAGGCAGCCGGGCCCGGAGCGACCCCCCACAGCCGCCGTGTTTCCCATTGCCATACTCGGAGGAACGCGAAGGTTCCGTGCGTCGGCGCCGTCTGGGCGTGGCCAGTGGCCAAGGGCTCACGGACGGTCCCTCAGTCTTCCTCACCCAGGAGGAGGCCCACGGCGTCCTGCGCAGGCACCGGCGCGCCAACTCGTTCCTGGAGGAACTGAGGTCCGGCTCCCTGGAGCGGGAGTGCGGGGAGGAGCGGTGCTCCTTTGAGGAGGCCCGGGAGATCTTCCAGAACGCCGAGAGGACGGTGAGTCCGCCCCCAGGGGGCGCCCTCCGCGCTGCCCGGCGTCGGTCGGTCTCCCTACTCGGCGGTCGAGGGCCCCGCGCACCGTGTCGGGGTCACGTTCCTACAAGAACGGCTCTCGGGGTCCCTGCAGCGCCCATGGACGGCGCCTCTCTGCGCGGGGCCCTCATTTCCAGCCGGAAAACGCGCTTTGAAAAGCAGGCCCCGGGGGTGCCCTGCCTTCCCATGGACGGTGCCCGCCCCCGACCCCCGTCCCCAAAGCGGCCCGAGCTCCGTGCAGGGGCTGCTGATGGAGCAGACGGCGGGGACCCTGGCCTGGGCCTCTCCCAGCAGCCGCCGCAGGCGCGGGCGGACACCTCCACGGTGGCTTCAGAGAGCAAACGTGTCGGGGCCGCTGCAGAGAGCCGCCCCACGGCTGTTTGCACGCTGGGAAAGGCGAGTGTCCACACTGTCCTGCTCCACTCAGGGTGTGGCTATGAGGGGACAAACCCACACTTCTCCTCAAGGATCGTCTCACGCTCACAGGACACTCACCTCACACAGAACACTCGCCTCACACTCACAGGACACTCAGCTCACACTCACAGGACACACACTTTGTGTTCAAAGGACACCTGCCTCACGCTCACAGGACACCTCACACCAAACAGGAAGTAGGACTATTTGAGGTGGAGGCTCACATGACCTTTTCCAGGTACATCCTCATTAGGATGGACATCTCCTGCATTTGTGCCCCACTTGGGTTTTCAAGGCATTTCCCACAGTTGTCTTATTTTATTCTTAGAGTGATCCTGTGAGTTTCAGTTTGCTTGCCCAGAACATTCCTCAGGAATCCGATTATTGGAGCCTTTGCATCCATTAGCACCTTTTCCTCCTGTCGCCCTGTGTGGATGGTCCCCCATCACCAGAGAAGGAAACGGAGGCTCAGAGAGCACGTGTCTTGTCCCAGGGTCACATCTTGGAGGTGGCAGAAGTGGGGCAGAAACTCTGGAATTCTGAATCGGGACAGGGAAATTTGTGACCTCTGGTGGCCTTGGCCATCTGGGGTGGAGAGGCGGGATTAGGAAACACCCCCTTGCCCTGGGTGAACTCACCTCTTCTCCAGAGGAAAAGTCTGGCTTCCGGAGCCCACCACGAAGGGCACCAGGCCAGAAGCCCCCGGACCACCTCACTTCACCCCAAGTCCCCCGTTCATTCTGTGGGGAACACAGATATTTGTCAATGTGTGTCTCATGTGGCTTCCTCTTTGTCCCCTCAGAAGCAGTTCTGGGTTTCTTACAACGGTGAGTAGGTAAACGGCCCATTTCGCCCCTGGCCAGCCTCCCCCTCAGCTCCCTGACCCTGGGTCGCCCCTGCCCACCGGCCTCCCCCTCAGTGCTCTGACCCTAGGTCGCTTCACAGATGGGGACCAATGTGCCTCGAATCCGTGCCAGAACGGGGGTTCCTGTGAGGACCAGCTCCAGTCCTACATCTGCTTCTGCCTCGAAAATTTTGAGGGCCGGAACTGTGAGACAAGTGAGGACCCCACAGTTTGCGGGCAGAGCCCCCACAAGGCTGATGGGCATGGCCGGGCCAGGCGGGGGCTGGGCCCCAGGCCAGGTGGGAAATGGGCTCGGTGACCATGATACGCTTGGATCTGAGACCCTCGGGTGCTAATTCTTGATCGCCCCTTGTCTGCTTCTGGAAAATACAAACCCCTTGGGCTCCCAGTGCTGGGGAATTCGGATACACCTGGATGGGGCCCCGGGGAGGGCACGTTATCACTGCCCAGCATCCCACTGAGACAGTGAGTAAACTTCATCTTCCCTACTTGCTATTACAAAAGTGTGAACTATTTTTTCACCATTCTAATGTTAAAATACTGCGAGGTTGAGGGGTTCCTTGGGCCGTCTCAGGGTCAGTAATTGGCTGGGAGGACCCGTAGCACTCTCTGAAGGCCAACATACTCAAAGTTACGGTGGAAGGCTACAGATTAAAGTCAGCACGGAGACCAGTGTGAGCTTCCAGGTGTCCTCAAGCAGTGGGGTCTTACAGACAGTCTTCCTTTCTCCAAGAACAAGGTGTGACGAGACTTAGGGAGTATCACACTGAGCCTCCACGTCCAGGGGTCTTCTTGGGGCTCAGTCACGTACACATGGCTGACCTCCCACATGGCTGGCCTTAGTCTCCAGCCCCTCCAGAGGTCGAGGTGATACCCCACCATGAATCACATTGTTACACCATCCAGTGTGGCCAAGGGCCCCCAAGGAAACAACATTCTTATCAGACAGATGGAATTAAATTAAAAGTGTCCAACTTGATCAGCGAGGGTGTGGCGGTCACCTCCCAGGAGCTGAGGGCAAAGGCAAATCTCTCTTTGGGTAACTTCAATCTTTTGCCACATGTGTACACTCTGATACTCAAGGAGCTCTTGTGGGCCACAGCCACCTTCTGCTCTAAGCAAACCAGGGAGAGTAAAGGAAAGACTAAGGAAGAGGCTTCTTGCCAGTTATCTGGGGCTATAAAGCCTCAATGTCCTTGCCCAGCCCTTTATACTCAGGAACCCTGGTGTGAATCCCCCAGGACCTCTGATGCTCAGGAGCCCTGGTGTGAATCCCCCAGGAGCTTTGATGCTCAGGAGCCCTGGTGCGAATCCTCCAGGACCATGGTGCTCAGGAGCCCTGGTGTGACTTCAGTTCCAGGCCAGGCCTTCCTGCTGGGGGCCCTCAATTGGCACAGAGAGCTAACCCCATCTCCCACATCCTAGCACTGCCCTTCAGAGAGGGTGAATGTTCCTTATCTCCATCTGTCCGAGCCAGTGGTCAGCCCCCGCCAGTTCACTGGGGCACCAAGTCCTGGCTATGGAACCATCTCATCTGCCTGGCCTCTTGCCAGCAGGTATCCAATTGCGGTGAACACTTTTACTGTCCCCAGGCCCTCCCCGGCTCCCACCGGCTGCTGGGAGGGGAGCACAGAGGCCCCATGTGTCAGCCCTATGTCCCAACTGGCTAAGCTGCTCAGACGTGAGACCGCACACAACCCCAGGTCACCCTTCCGGATCGATCCAGAGCAGGCTGGGACCTGGCTGTCTCTGCAGCCAACAGCTAAGCACCGTTTTCATGCAGAATGAGGGCTGGCTCTCCCTGACTAGCACAGGCCCCTCTCAGTCTGTCCCCTTCCTGTCCTCAGACAAGAAGGACCAGCTGATCTGTATGAACGAGAACGGAGGCTGTGAGCAGTACTGCAGCGACCATGCAGAGACCAGGCGCTCCTGCCGGTGCCACGAGGGGTACGCGCTCCAAGACGACGGGGTGTCCTGCGCTCCCACAGGTAACGGTCCTCAGGGGCCAGCTCTGGGGGCTGTGCTCTGTTTTGTGCCCAACGAGCAGCCACCCATTCCTGTATGGCTGACAGATGACAAGGGTGAGTACCACTCACTGAACACCTACTACACGCTGACCACGCCTAGCCCACTCGAGAACAGGCCACAGCAGGAGCCGCTCCAGAGTGGCTGGTCCACCTGCCTGTCCAAGGCAGGTCCAGAGGAGCCGAGGGAGGCCCTGCCTGCCCCACCGCTGTCCTGTGGGGCACCCCATGGCCACACGTGGGGTCTGCGCTGACTGTGGCACAGTCTGGATGCCACGTCTTTTTTTAAAAGGAGAGCACTTTGAGGAAAATGTAAATTTTCCCCAACCCGGTCTCGAACTAACACAGTCCCAGCAGCTCAGGTGCCCAGGCCTGTCTGTCCAGAGTGAAGTGGGCCCCGCTTCACTTCAGGCTGAGCCTGAAGCTCAGCCCCCACCTCTAAGCGGTGTCTCCGGGCCCGGGGACTTTACTGCGGAAACGAGAGGAGCCAGGTGAAAGTGCTGTGGCCCAAGGTCTGGTCAGCCTTTAGACAAGCGTCCACCTCCTCAGGCAGCACGTCGCTCCCCTGGGGTGACTGGCAGAACCCAGTTTCAACAGGGAGGCCCTCTGTCCCTGCAGAAGCAGCTCCCACAGGGGTGGGCCTGCCCTGCCAAGGGCGTGCCTGCAGGCCGTGGAGCCCGTCCCTCAGCAGCTGTCCCTCCAGCACGGACCCCACGGCCTGACGACCTGTTTCCCACAGTGGAGTATCCGTGTGGAAGAATGCCTGTTCTGGAAAAGAGAAATGGCCGCGACCCCCAAGGCCGAATTGTGGGTGGCAAGGTGTGCCCCAAAGGAGAGTGTCCCTGGCAGGTGAGGCTCCAGGGCCCCTGGAGGGAAAGCGGGAGGTCGGCTGCGGGACCCCGGCCCCTCGTCTCCTTCCAATTTGCTCCGAAGCCCACGCCTGCGCGCTCACCTCCATCCGTCAGTCCGGGTGTCAGCACCCCCAGCAGCACCTGCCTTCTGGCTCTCCCCTCCCATCTCTTCCCGTCTCCTCCTCGGGGCTGCTGCCTCTCTCCCCTCCACAGATGGGGGAGTCCAGGCCACCGGCGGCAGATGGCAAAGGCAGGATTTGAACCCGCCACTATCTGCCCCTGGAAATGGAGGCAGGGCAGGCTGTCCCTGCACGTGCTCAGGTGTGTGGGGCAGCCTGTGAGCCTGGTCCCTGTTGGAAATGCAGAGCCTCAGGCCCCCAGACCCACTGGGCCAAAATCCACCTCTCACAAGAGCAGCACGCGTGCACTCGGGTTTCAGAGCCAGACCCAGTGGTCCTCCGGGCCCTGCACGTGGACACCCGAGTTGGACTGTTCAGAGTTGTTACCACACAAGAGCCTTGGAAGGGATGATGGTGGCTCACCAGTCCCCCTGGGCCTGACTCCGGGTCGGGGCAGCCCCAGTCTTCCAGCTTTGCTGCCATTTGGCCGCGTGCAGACCAGAAGCGGCATTTTTGGCTGAGCCGGTGGCCCCTCCCACCGGCCCGGCCCTGCCCCATCCCACCTGCCACAGGTGGGAGCAGGCGGTCGGGGCCTGTGTGGCACCTGTGCGGTCCCAGGCCCACTCCTCA
Organism: Panthera uncia; assembly: GCF_023721935.1. Classification (NCBI taxonomy): domain Eukaryota; kingdom Metazoa; phylum Chordata; class Mammalia; order Carnivora; family Felidae; genus Panthera; species Panthera uncia. Next base: position 79,116,638 of record NW_026057576.1, read on the forward strand.
GCTGGCAGGACCCGGGGTTTTGGTGTTCCGAGGATAACGTAAGCTAGACGTGTCCTAGAGGGACTGGTGTGTTCGCCAGAGTGCCCAGAACTGGTAGTGTGTGCGGCAGAAGGACCGCACGGGTGGGTCTCTGTTGTTTACAGCAGACAGCACCTGGGAGGGCTCTGTGCAGGGGGAGGGGCTGCAGCATGCATGCGGCCCCAGGTCCTCAACCCCAGGAGAGAGGTGGGGAAACTGAGGTCCACTGAGATTCAGGCTCCAATCCGGCCAAACCACTACCCCAGGCCTCCTCTCGTGGCTGCAGCTGCAGAGCCAACATCAGCTCCTTCCGCCTGCCTGCGGTGGGAAAACCACTGCAGGGAAAAGGCCTGCACCCAAGCTGCACTCAGGACCCGCTCAGCACCCTCCTTGCTTTTAGGGAGAAGAAAAGGAAGCATTTATGGGGCCCGCTGTGCACCAAGAATTGTGCCTGGTGCCGCAGCACATGCCCTCTTCCCCCCCACCCCACTTGACCCGTCTTTGTGGACCAGTCTTGCCAGCTCCTGCTGGTGGTGCCAGGGATGCGCAGGGGAACTGGCACCCACGCCCCGTGGTCGGGCCAGTACCCACAAGCCCCCTGTTGCCTTAGCTGGCTGGGGAGACGGGCCACGAGGGCCCTGGGTGCACGGGAAAGGCGCTCCCCATGGAGGGGTGACGCGAACTCTGCTGTGCCCGGCCAGGCTGCACTGAAGCTGGACGGCGTGCTGATGTGTGGGGGCGCCTTGCTCGACGCTGCCTGGGTGGTCTCTGCAGCCCACTGCTTCGACAGAATCAGGAACTGGGAGAACCTGACGGTGGTGCTGGGTGAGTTTTGTGGCTCCTCCACCTGCTGAGCGTGGCTTGTGAGCAAGACCTGCCACGAGACGAGTGCCTCCAGAGAAGTGGGCAATGTCCGGGCGGACCCCGGTGCCGCAGGGTCCCACTGTGGCCACGGCCCCCCGGCCTCTCCACCCACGGAAAGTCACAGAGGTGATGCTCTGCTCTACTCCCTTCTCACTTGGGCCAAGAGCCCCAGGGTTGCCTGGTGGGTGATGGGACGCCGAGCGCCCCCAGGGAGGATCTGGGAAGAACTGGGGGATCCACCACCCCTCCTCACGTGCCCTCAGCACCCCCAGATTCACCCAGATTCACCCTGATTCACACTCCACGCGGAGCCCTGCGGTGGCTGCCTGGGGTTGCCGCCCTGGCCAGCCTGGGACGGAACACAGGGCCCCTTCTGCCCCAGAAGCAGGCTGAGGGGCGGGGTATGAACGGTGCCGGTCCCCCACAGGCGAGCACGACCTCCACAAGGAGGAGGGCGAGGAGCAGGAGCGGCACGTCGCCCAGATCATCATCCCCGACAAGTACATCCCCCGCAAGACGAACCATGACATCGCCCTGCTGCGCCTGCGGACGCCCGTGGCCTTCACCAACCACGTCGTGCCCCTGTGTCTGCCCGAGAAGGCCTTCTCCGAGAGGACGCTGGCCTTCATCCGCTTCTCCACCGTCAGTGGCTGGGGCCAGCTGCTGGACAGGGGCATCACGGCCCTTGAGCTCATGGCCATCGATGTGCCCCGGGTGATGACCCAGGACTGCCAGGAGCAGTCACACAGGAAGGCGGGCTCTCCAGCAATCACCGAGAACATGTTCTGCGCCGGCTACCTGGACGGGAGCAAGGATGCCTGCAAGGGGGACAGCGGGGGCCCGCACGCCACCAAGTTCCAGGGCACCTGGTACCTGACGGGGATTGTCAGCTGGGGGGAGGGCTGTGCGGCTGAAGGTCACTTCGGGGTGTACACCAGGGTCTCCCAGTACATCGAGTGGCTGCGCAGGCTCATGAGCCAGAGCCCAACCTCGGGAGGCCTCCTCCGGGCCCCGCTGCCCTAGCCTCAGTGCAGGGCCACCCTAATAAAGCTGCCACTCGTCCCTGCTCTGTTCCAGAAACATCCTGCTCTTCTGGAGTGAGGGAAGGGGGTGCAAAACAGGCTGAGCAGGATGTGCCTGGGAGCACTGATGTGCCTGCCAGGGAGGGGATGCACTGTTTCCCAGGGGACCATGCTCCCCTGACCGCCGTTGTGGTGGTGCGTGTACACGTCGGCATGCATACATTGGTGCCTACACATCGGCACGCACACACCTGCATCCACACATCGGCGTGCTCACACTTGCATGCTCACATCTTTACGTTCCATTCCTGTCTCCTTACACAAGCATGTTGCCCTCATTTCACGTACACGGGAAGCATCATCCATTCATCCTGGGGACTATCCTTCCAGATCTTTCTATGTACGTAGCTTTGACCATAAAATGTGAGGCTGTCACCCTCCATACGGCGTTTGCCACTGGCCCACCCATGAGCACACCTCTGGAGCGCCCTCCTGCCACCCTGGAGCGCCCGTCCTCACCCTGTTGAGGCCCTGCTTGTCCTGGAGGCACAATTTCTCTCACACTCACAGCACCCCGGAGATGGGCCTTCCTCCACCGAGGCTGTTTTCCAAAACCAAGAGCATGTGGGCGGGTTTTGGAGGCTGTGGTTCCCCAAACCCTACAGAACCAGGCATCCTCTTCCCGCCAAGGTCCCAGTCAACAACGGTCCTCAACGAGGGTCCCAGGGAAGCCCTGCCTGAGAGCCACCAGCTTCCTCAGTCCTGCCGCATCAGTGGGACCGGGGAAGGACCCAGTGAATGACATTTTTATCAGGTCCCTCAGGTGATCGTGGGGCCCGCTCGGCCTAAAGCCACACAGGCCATGGAGGAGGGAGAAACAAGCCATCTGGTGGGGGAGGGAGATGACACAGAAGTGGGGCCCCCCTAAACACGGCAAGGCAGGTAAGGGCCCTGCCCCCCACCAGACACATCCGCGGGTGGAGGGGGCAGACTGGTTGCCCCAAGCCTGGAACGCCAACGGTGCTCCACACGGGTGCATTTGGCGCCGGACTTGCTGGGCTGAGGGATCAAGCCGTATTTAGTGTAGAGTGAACCCAGGCCACCTGGTTTTGTCCAAGTGTCCTGGGACATGCCCGTTCCTTAAACGGCATCCTTGGACAGAGATGGTCCGGCCAAAGAGACTGCCCCTGGAGCCGGACGTGCTCACCATCTGGGCCTTTGCACAAGATGTTCACTGGCAGCCCAGCCGGCCGCCAGCCGGGGTCTCAGCAAGCGGACGGCTGTGCACCTAAGGAGACCCACCAGTGGGCGAGTGCGGCCCGCCTCCTACTCCCGGCCAAGCCACCTCCCACCCTGTGCCATGGCTCCTTGTCTTCGAAACAGGGGCCTCGGTGCTGGTGACCAGGATGGTCTGGAGCACATAAGATGAGGGGCCTGGGAGGGCCCCGCTGTGTCATGGGCAGTAAAGCCGGTGTGCAAGCCTCTGGCGTCCTCCCCACAGCTCAGGCTGCAGGTGCTGAGGGGAGTTTCCTGTGTGCAGAATCCAGGAGCTGCCAGGAGCCCCGCACCCGGAGCACAGGAGCTGGCTGGCCCCATTTCCTGGAGAGGAAAGAGGAGGATGGGCTGGCACACTCGGGCTTCTCTGGCTGTCAGGGGGAGACACCACCCCTGCCCGGTAGAGCTGCCATGGCATGGGCACCCGGTGACATCGGGGCAGCCCCTAAGGGCTAACACGGCCTATGCACCCACAGGCTCCCACGTTACCCCCAGCACCGGGTGCCAGAGATGGGAGGGGCTCACCCAGGACCTGGTCTCCCCCACATGCTGAACACACCCAGAGACAACACCACACACAAAGAGGCCGGCGAGACAGGCCCAGGACACCCCCTGTCCCCAAGGGCCAGGCTCTGCATGTCACACCGGCCACCCTGTGGATGACCAGCCAGAGCAGAAGACTTTTGGGACATCACTGCCGCATTCTGTGAGGGGTTGTTAAGCACCCACCGTGTGCCACACACCCCTGCAGCAAAAAGCAGACAGCCTGAGGCTTCTGTCCCAGTGAGCAAGGGTGTCGGAGGTCACTCACCACGTGCAGAATGTCAGGTGTGGTGGGCGCTGTGGTATATGGGGCAGGGTCTCCATCCCTGTCTCTGTCTCCTGCTGTCTCTCTGTCCCTGTCTCTGTCTCTCCCTGTCTCTGTGACACCCCCCCACACCCCCAAGGGCCCTGGCACGTGGCCTGCGCCCACCGCGTGGCTGGACTGCCACGGGCTGAGCCTCCTTGGGCTGGGGGGATGCGGCAGGTGTATCTCCCACGTCTCACGTGCAGTGCACTGGCCAGGAGCCCCCATACTCCTCACCCCCTCTCCCGGGTGGCCGGACGGGCTTGAGAGAGAGAGAGAGACTCACCGTAAGGCCCCCGATCTGGGGGCTCACTTCCCTGCCCCTGCCCACCCCCAGTGGGGTGTGCAAGGCAAAGCCCCTTCTGGGAAACCCCCAGCCCGCGGGCATCTCCAGGACTGAGAAGGCCAGCCCGCTGCTCCCTGGGCACGGGCCCCCCAACCTCTAGCCAGATGTCCTGGGCTGGCACGGGCTGCACCGGGCAGGGAAGACCCCCCCAGAAGTGTGGGCAGGAGCCCTCAGCCCAGAGGGGCCACAGGACACCCCTGCCTCCTGGGGCCCCTGGATTTCAGCGGGGTGGTGCCAGCCTTTCACAATGGCAAAGCCAGTGCACCAGGACCCCCTATGATGGTGGCACTGGGTGGCACCTCCTGATGCCACCTGGAGACAGAGGCCATTGGCAGAAGGTCTGCTGCTATGGCCGACAGCCGTGGGTCCAAACCCCATATGCGCCCCAGACAGCCCTGGGCTGACACCTGCTGTAGACCTAAGAGTCTGTCCTGGAGAAAAGATGGGACTGAACACTCAGCTCTTAGCGTGGCTGGAAGGACAGAATGACCACAGACACAACGTGGCTGGAAAGACAAAATGACCGCAGCCACAACGTGGCTGGAAGGACAGAATGACTACAGACGCAACATCTGCAAACTATAAAATGACACCTTTGTTCTCCTAAGAACTCCCTGTGCCCATGGCTGGCCCCTCAGACCGAGTGCCCAATGATGCCAGGGCCACCCCAGCCGCCCCGGGGCTGCATCTGCAGGGTGGCCCTGCCCCCGCGAGGTCACTGGCCCCTGGCCCCTCAGCGGCCCAGGCTCCAATCAGGAGGCGGTGATAAAAGAAGGTCGACCAGCCGCCCGGGGCCAGGGTGCGTGAACCTTGCCCTGGAGGCCTGTCACGGAGGGACAGACACGCCGTTCTTGGCCACACCATGGCGGGCCCACGGTGCCTTGTCCTGCTCAGCGCCTTGCTGACCTGCCTCCTGCTCCTGGGGGACAGTGGTAAGTGCCCTCGCCCTACAGACTACAGAGGTGACCCCCAGGGAAGAGGGGGGACAGTGGGAACCAGGGTGCTGCCCTCACACCTCCACAGGGTGGAGAGTGGGTGCCCATCTCCTGGCGTGACGTGGCTGGGCCTGGTGGCCTCCTTCCCTGTGGGTGGGGAGCCAGATGGCAGGCCGGGTCACACACAGAAGCCGTGAACAGGGAAAGAGGGAGAGACCAAGAGAGATGGAGAGAAGTGCCCCTCCACGGCCAGAGCGAGCCCAGTGGTGGGGGCGGGGGGGGGGGGGTTGGTCACAGGCAGGGAGGAGCTTCCAGGGCCGAAAGAGAATGAGGTTCAAGCCGGTGCCTCCACCCTTAGGCCGGCTTGGCCAGGGGAAGGGACTGCCTGATTGAAGGCTGGACAGAGGGGGGCTTCTGCAACTTCCAGAAAGGCCAGAGGAGGCCAGAGGAGCAGGGCCTGGGGGTGGGCAGGGGCCCGGCAGCTGTTTGCGTCCTGGATGGAGGGGGGTGGACAGGGCCCGTGGGGCAGGCAGAGGGCACCTGGTGTGTGGGGGACGGGGAGGCTGTGAGAAGAGAGAAACCTAGTGTATAGCAACACCTAGTGTGTACCAACCTGAACATTGAGACACACACGTCGTAATCCTCACCTGCCGATAGTGGGCAAGTGAACTGTATCTGAATCGAGACCGCCTGGCTCCGGGGTTCCAAGTCGAGTCCTGCACGTGGGGAGCTGAGGGCTAACCATCAAGGGTGGGGGCGGAGCTCAGAATGCAGGTCGCAACCAGGAAGAGCAACTTGGAGGGCGAGGCAAGAAGGAAGGCAGAGAGCGGGTGTGGGGCTGAGGAGGAGTCGGGGGTCCTGGTCCACGGTGGAGAGAGAGAAGGTGGTGAGACACCGAGAGCGCAGCTGGAGACGTGGGCGCAGGTGGAGGAGGGTCTGGGGGTCCCAGTGCACGGTGGAGAGAGGGCAGGGCGGGCGCAGCCAGAGGAGGGGTTCCGAGATGCTCGGATCCAAGACCATTCAGCGGGCGGGTGGGGATTCATCTGAGAGCCGCAAATCAATTCAGTGGGATTCTTAAGTGAAGCAGAACAGAAATCAAGTACAAAACTTTGTAATAAGAACTGTTTCTTCAAAGCCATGTTTTCGTGTGTGGTCCTGGGCCTTGATGAAAAGCCTATTTTGGTCGTAGAGCGTGATCATAACAGCGCCACAGCTCACCCCTTCGGAGAGCTGAGAGCGGGAAGGGTGGGGGCCGGGCAGGGCACAGGAGGGTGGCCCCAGGACCTCTGGGAAGTGAGAGTCCAGGGAGGGCTTGGGGGGCCAGCGCGGAGCTGCCAGTGAGGCCCCGGGAGGTGGCAAGGGGAAGGAGCGAGCGGACTTGCACACGGAGGGAAGCCCGGGGCCTGGAACAGGCGGGGTCCCGTCCTGGGCTGGCTCGGGGTGCGAGCAAGGGGCCTTTTGGAGCTCGGAGGTGAGCGGACGCCGCAGGATGGGGAAGGGCAGGCGGGCAGCTGAGGCCCTCTCCGCTTGGTGTCCCTGCCTGTCTGCTAGTGTTCCTTCCCCCGGAGCATGCCAGCAGCGTCCTGGGGAGGGTCCGCAGGGCCAACTCGTTTTGGGAAGAGATGAAGAAAGGGAACCTGGAGAGAGAGTGTATGGAGGAGACGTGCTCGTTTGAGGAGGCCCGCGAGGTCTTCGAGGACACCACCAAGACGGTAAGGGCTGGCGCACAGGCGCCCTGTGATGGGTGCACCCCTCGGTGGAGGCTGACCTCGCCCCTGCCGGGAGCTCAGGGCATACCTGGGTACCCCGGGTGTGCGGGGCTGAGACAGGGAATACTTCTGGTGGGGAGACTGAGGGTGGGGCGGGGCCCAGTCCATTAGGAGGGTCATGAGAACTTCCAGAGGCTTTATTAAATCAACTCTAAAACATATGGTGTTCACTTTAAAAATTATTCACGACCTCACTGCACCTCCCCGGGCTGGGCGGCACACGGGGACACGGAGCCCACACAGTCTTCACCCAAATCCACGGCCACTGCTGTACTTGACATCGGGCACCCAAGAGCTACACCCGGAGTTGGTGCGTCGCCAGCAACATCCCATGAGCCAACTCCACAACTGGAAATATGGAAAAGCAAAGAAATGAGAGTAGCTGGAACCATTTTGAGAAAGAGGAATCACGCCGCCCAATTCAAGGACTCACTGCAAAGCTTCACTAACCACAGGGGCATTCGCGTGTGCTGCTGGTAAGGGGACAGGTGCTTAGATCCACGGGACACACCAGAAGGTCCATAAACAGGCCCACAGAAATATGGCCAATTGATACAAACAAAGGTTCATAAGTGAGTCAGCGAAGGAAGAAGTGTCTTTTTCCACTGATGGTTTGGGGACATCGGCACATCTCCACACACACAAGGTCCGCTTTGACCTCAGTCTCACAACTGTACAAAAGTCAACTCAAAATGGATAGAGGATCTAAAGGTAAAACATAGAACTTTAAGGAGAGAATTGTCATATCATGAAGTTGGGCAAAAATTCTTAGACACAACATTGAAACCATAACCCATGAAGGAGAAAGTGAGTAAATTGGACTTATTCCAGGGACGCCTGGGGGGCTCAGCTGGTTAAGTGTCTGACTCTTGGTTTCAGCTCAGGTTCGAGCACAATGTTGAACTCTGTGTTGGCGGTGTGGAGCCTGCTTAGGATTCTCTCTCTCTCTCTCTCTCTCTCTCTCTCTCTCCCCCTCCCTCCCTTGCTCATGTTCTCTGTACCTCAAAATAAATACACAAACTTAAAAAGATTGGACCTATTCCAAATTGAAAACTTGCTCTGTGAAAGACACGGAAGACTAAAAATACAAGCTATTAACTAAAAAAATATTTACAAATCACACATCTGACAAAGGGCCTGTACTCAGATGTGTAAAGAACTCTCACAACTCAGTAGAAGAAAATAGGGGCGCCTGGGTGGCTCAGTCGGTTAAGCGTCCGACTTCAGCTCAGGTCACGATCTCACGGTCCGTGAGTTCGAGCCCCGCGTCGGGCTCTGGGCTGATGGCTCGGAGCCTGGAGCCTGCTTCCGATTCTGTGTCTCCCTCTCTCTCTGCCCCTCCCCCGTTCATGCCCTGTCTCTCTCTGTCTCAAAAATAAATAAACGTTAAAAAAAAAATTAAAAAAAAAAAAAAAGAAAAGAAATAAGTGATAACTATAATGGGCGGAAGCGAGAACAGACCTTCCCGAGAGCACATGAAGTGCAAATGTGCACAGGAGCCACCCGACATCCTCAGCTGGCACAGAAGTGCAGACTCCAGCCATGAGGAGACACCACTGTATACGTGCAGAACTGGAACCAGGGACACGACCAGCGTGGTGCAGGTGCGGGTAGCCTGGGCCCCACCCCTGAGTGCTTACCCTGGAGAAATTACCACTCCTTTCACACGAAAACCTGGATTGCCCCAAACTCTCGCCCTTGTCCCCGCTTGGTGCAGGGACCCACAAGCCACGGCATGGTGGAATTCTACTCCACAACATAAACAAACGACTGATGCACGTGGTGACTTCAACGAGGGTCAGAGGCATCATCTGGATGAAGCTAGTCTCACGAGGGCGTCGGTGCATCTGTATGACCCTCTCGGAGGTCACGGCTGTGGTGGCGCCAGGGGTGCGGCCATCGGGGGCTGTGAACGTGGGGGGCAGTGGAGGTGCGTATCCAAATTTGTGTGTCGGATTTCACAGAACTGCACACCGAAGTAGTTTTGCTGTGTGATCATGTCTTCAGCGAACTGTAAAGAGACAGCATATCCGTGTCCTGGGGCTTCTGTAACTAAGCACAAGCTGGGGGCCTGGCAACGACGGGACTCACTCTCCCACAGTCCTGGCAGCCGCAAGTCCCAGTCAAAGAAGGTGTCAACACAGATGTACAAAACTTCTAGAATACAGAGCCCAGGAGAGGGCCGCTGCTGGGATGCATGGTCTTCCGGAAGCAGAGAGCTCCAGGGAAGGAGCGGGAAACAGGGTCATACGTGTTTCTTGCTACATCAAGAAGTACAAGCCATCATGATGAAGAGCATTCCAGAAAATTCCAAACCTTGTCTTACGCTTTCAGTATGTGCCAGGTGGCAGTAGGGAGATTTTTACTCTCTAGTCTGAAATGTAGGTTAGCTGCTAATGAAGGGATGTACAGTGTGTGCTGGGGGTGGAAACACAGCCCCTGCTCAGAGGTTCTGCCCAGTCATGCTGACCTTGGAACACGGTACAGTGCAGCTTCCCTGGGCACCCGGAAGCACGCCCGCCGACACGAAAGTGGAAAGCTTCCTTTATCAGTGGTCTCAGGGGGATGTGCTCCGTGCCCTCTCCCGGCTTCTGGGCATTGCCAGCCTTGCAGGCCCATCACTCAGGTCTCTGCTCTGCTTCCACGCGTGGCTCTTGAGCACTTTCCGTCTCGCCCCACTTTCCGTCTCTCCTGATGGCACTGCCACTGGTTCCAGGTCCACCCTAAGCCCGTGTGGTCTCTTCGTGATGCATACCTCGGTTACACCTGCAAAGACCCTATTTCCAGTTAAAGCCACGTTCTGAGGTTGCACCTGAATTGGCAGTGGGGGCGGGGGGCAGGGGGTACCCTGTTCAAACTACTGAACACAGCAAACAAGTTCTAAGACTGAACATTTTCTAGTGTAATATAGGGTCTTGGTGTCCTATTTTAACTAATTACCAATTAACCATTTTTTCAGTTTAACATGGTTAACCACCAAGCATCTGATCCCTTATTGAATCTTAGATATTTAACTTAAAACCATTCATTGATCAGCTTGGGGGTAGCAAAGAGAGCAGACCATTCTTGGTACAATCCATTTCTCGGTGGTTAGATTAAAAATAAATGCTCGATATTCAACAGAGATGGTGCATCTGAGACAATCAAAGCCGCATCTGTACAGACGCAGATCTGAACATTTCCCTGTCAGACTCCATAGTGTTAGAGCAATTCGGACCAGGAAAGGCCCCATTTGGGACAGCATCTACTGAGGTTGAGTGACGAGGTTATGGTTGTCCTCAGTGTGAAATGTCTGTGTTTTCCCTAATGTATTTTAAAATCTTTTTTCCCTTTTAGACTGAATTCTGGAATAAATACAAAGGTGAGATGGTTTCTATTTTAATACTGACTGGGGCTCATTCGGACACTGAAATGGGGGAGAAGGTATTTCAATTTTGACAATTCTTCCTGAATTTCCCTTCTGCTCCTGCTTATAGCTTCCTCACCTAAGACTCTCCCTCTCCGTGTGTTTCCCCAGTAGTTACTGTGGGATTATCTGGGGGGGTAAATGTCACGGTTCCGGTTTTGTTACTTGAACGTGGATTTCATCAGCTCGCCTTACTGGAGCATCAACCTGTCTCATCATTTTTTAAATCCAAGGTATTAGGTAGAAACAAAGATCAGGTCTTCTAATAAGACGGAATGTCCACAGCTTGTGAAATGGTATCAATCATGACTCGTGTTTCATTCTGCTAACATTCTTTAAATTTCCCCAAATGGCAGTTGGGCCTGCCTCTAGATCAGATTGTCCAAACGCACCGAGGAGTGTGAGGCCCCTGTCAGTGCTGGCCAGCAGCCTCCACACTCCTGCTCTACCTCCAGACCATTTGGGAAGAGGCGCCCGGACACCTGTCTTGTCGCTGTCCAGCCTAGAAACAGGTGCCGGGCGGCCGCCCATCCTCCCTTCTTCCAGCTGGTCCCACCTGGCCACCAGCCCAGAGCTCCTCACTGCTGAAAACAGGCAGTCAAACATTTTAGCAGAAAGAGAAAAGCTTATCAATAACCCAGTTAGATAAGAGCATCACGTACACAGAGCGCAAAGGCTGGGGGTAAAATGAAGTCCAGCCGGGAGAAATGTTTACAGGGAGACAGGAAGAGCCTCAAGCTTGTTCAAGCGACCTGAACTATGTGTGCCAAGATCAACATAGCAAAGCCATTTCCTTGATGACGGCAGCTGCCTGCAAGCTTCAGGTCCCCAAACCCTGTCTTTGCAGATGGAGACCAGTGTGAAAGCAACCCTTGCCAGAACCAGGGCAAATGCATGGACAGCCTCGGGGGATACACGTGCACCTGCTTGGAAGGATACGAAGGCAAAAACTGTGAATTGTGTGAGTTCCTTTTCTTGGTGTACCTTCGGGTCAGGGTCGCCTGAAGGGTCAGGAACGAGGGAAGAAGCTGAAACCCCTAAGGAAAACATCTCGGGTTCCTTCCGAGGTAGAGTCTGTGTTCCCTTGTGCTGTGCCATTGTAGGAACAGCAAAAACAAAGTGAAAGTGTGTCCTACAATCCACTGGGTTTTAAATTTTTTTTTTCAACCTTTTTTATTTATTTTTGGGACAGAGAGAGACAGAGCATGAACGGGGGAGGGGCAGAGAGAGAGGGAGACACAGAATCGGAAACAGGCTCCAGGCTCCGAGCCATCAGCCCAGAGCCTGACGCGGGGCTCGAACTCACGGACCGCGAGATCGTGACCTGGCTGAAGTCGGACGCTCAACCGACTGCGCCACCCAGGCGCCCCATCCACTGGGTTTTAGATACAATGAGAGACACACAGCCTTCTGTGTTCCTCTGAGGGGGCTGCAGCCACAGAGCGTGTGGCCAGGAACACGGAGACCTGGGGTGGTGCTACCCATCTTCTTAAATTCCTTGTGGCCCCGGCAGCGGCTCTGAATCGGCCACTTGGGTTTGTCAGTGCAGATGTCAATTCCGAATGTCCGCAATTGTCCAATTATACAAATCTGATACATTTAGTGAATTCTACAGGGAAAAGTCACTAAGAGTTTTCCTAACATGGTGAGTATGGCCATTAATTTTTTAAAATAAAAATTAGATTCAGATTAGGCCAGTTTTCATTAAGAAGAAAGATACACATTTCTTTCAGATTACTTAATTCGTAACCTTTAGGAAGTGCTCAGAGCTGGGATCACTGTGGGACCATCCCCGACGGGGATCTCGGTCCCGCGTCATCCCTCCCGCAGCCCAGAGCATCCTCTCCTGCTCCCCATCTGGCTGAACCAGAGCCGTTGGGCGTTTTCTAAAGTTTCACTAACGGTGATCCTCTCACTGTAATTATTTATTCATCAGAACCCCAGGGGCAGAATGTACGTAAATTGTCTTGGTGATGCCGCTGCTGTCAGTGTGCGGTCACATGTTGAGCGTGTGCTGGCGACGGTGGGCAATTCTGGCAGAATCGGAGCCCCTGAGCCATGGGGGATGTGCTCAACCTGGCCTGGAAGGCCCAGGAAACCAGCCACGGTCTCACTGTGTCAGGAGCTGCACATGACCTGGGAGGCGGTGTGGACTCCACCACTTTACAAGTGAGGAAACAGAGGCCCATAGGGTTTAAAGCACTTGCCCAAATCACACGGCTGGTGACAGAAAGCACTCGGCCCGTCTCTGCTGCTGCCTCGCCGGGGCCCGGACCCCAGTCTCCCAGACCAGTTCCAGACCAGTTCCAGACCCTTTATTCCGAAGGCGACCCTCCAGCCTCAGTGGACCGGCCCGTGGCCACGCTGCTGTGCTCCGCCTGGCCCGTGGCCCCAGAGCCCTTCCTCATGCCAGCCGGCACACACTGGTCGTGGGGCTGTGGGGGGAGGCGCGTGCCCCTCTTAGGGCTGAACATGGGGCCCGTGGCGGGGGGGAGCGGGTCTGGGCGCCCAGGGCCCGGCAGACAGCACGCTGGCCCCATGTGGTGAGGGAGCCACAGGGCAGGGACAAGCCTGCACACAGAGCCCCTGGCCCCCAGCCTGCTCCAGGGGCCCGTCCCACTCGCGCGGTTCCGTGCAGTGGCCACCCCTCTGCTGCAGCGGGGAAGGGGGACAGGCTGACAGTGGGTGGATCTGCCCTGGTGCTGCTGTCCCACCTCCCGGCTGCCTGCGGCCTCGGTGTCCCCGGCCAGTCCTGAGGGCCTACACGTGTCCCCGCAGCCATGCGGAAAGCCTGCAGCCTGGACAACGGTGACTGTGACCAGTTCTGCAGTGAGGAGCAGGGCTCCGTGGTGTGCGCCTGCGCCAGCGGCTACGTCCTCGCGGATGACGGCAAATCCTGCGTCTCCACCGGTAGGAGGCGCGTGGGCCGGAGCGGGACCGCAGGCCCTGTGAGCCGCCTGAGAAACGGGCCAGTGACGCTGCCTGACTCCCCGGGGGAGGTGAAGACGTCGAGGGACTTGGGGGTGGGGGGCGCTCTGCCCAGCGCCGGGCTCGTGGCAGACCCTGAGGAGCCACGAAATGGTCGTGATCACGGCACGTCCTGTTGCCCCGGGAGTTGGAGCATGTCCGGGGCAGCGAGGCCTGACTATGTCTGGGCCGTGGACTTGGGGGGGGGGGGGGGGGAGGGCGCAGGAGCCAAAGGGGGAGCCGAGGACCCTGAGAACAATTAGACCACACGGGCCCCAAGTGACAGCCCTCAGGCTTCCTTTTCCGTGATGTTCCGTGATGTTCTGTGACAAAAGCCGGGCCCTGAGTCTGGCCTAGAGGTTCACAGAGGGCAGGGCCCAGCAAGGGGACGGGGTCCTCGCTGCTCCGGTCCAACCACTCTTCTCTGCGGCAGGGCCTGCCTGGGCTGGAGCACTGAGAGGCCACTGTGCTCTCTCTCTTAGCTTCCTCTGCTTCTCACGGTGGCCCCAAGCGCTCCTCAAAGCCGGCCCCCGCCCAACCAACAGCTGTGGCATCACCTGGGGCGGGACCTCTGTTACCAGCACATTCCTCCCTATTCCCTCCTCCTGTGGGCCGGGCGGACAGTTCCATTAGGGGGGGGTGAAGGGCGGGGGGAGGGGGTCCTGCTCACTGAGGCCGGCCCATGTTCTTTCAGGGCCTTTCCCCTGTGGGAAACACACTCCGACGCGCAGGAGGAGGTCAGCCGAGACTGCCCATGGCGGTGAGGGTCCCTCTGAAGCCTCTGAAGCAGACGTGCAGGACCAGCACCCTGAAGACCTGCCTCCCACCGACAGCCCTCTGTACCTGCAGCCCTTCAACAAGACGGAGGCCAGCCCCGTGGAGGACTCAAGCAACCTGATCCGGATCGTGGGTGGGCAGAACTGCCCAGATGGCGAGTGTCCCTGGCAGGTGACTGCGGAGCGGGCCTGGCGGTGCCGGTGGGCGGTGGGGACTCCCTGCTGGCTCTGGGGCAGAGCGTGCCTGAGGTGAGAAGTGGGCCCTGTCCCTCCCCACCCAACGTCCAATCCCATGTGTGTGTCCATGAAGGACAGACAGAAAGGAGAGGAGCCCCGGAACCCAGCGCGGGCTGCAGGCTCAGGCCAGCAGGCGGAGTGGCTGCCTGATGGGGGCCAGCCCTCTGTTTGCCCCTCCGACCGGCAGGCTGACACTCTGTCCCTCGGTCTCATCTCTGATTTGGTCAGTGCTAACGAGGCGGGTAGCAATCTGGGGAGAAGTACATCCACCTGTTTGCAATCCACGCTCTCTGGTCGTTGGTTTGGACGGAGGTTTCCAGATGAACAAGTAACACAGGTCTCATGCTTGGAGTTGAGTTTCAGACAAACAATGAACAACTTTTACTGTAATGTGTCCCAAAGACAACAGGGGTTGGTGCTAGAAGCCATTGGATGCTTATCTGATTCGGCTTGACTGGGTGGCGCCTGCTGTCTCTGGCGAATCTGGGCGTGAAATGCTTAGTACCCAAAGCCAACAACAGACCCTCCAGAGCCACCACCACCCTTTACGCATTTCTTCACCTGCCCCACCTCCCAGCCCTACGTTATCAGGGGCCCAGAGGGGAGCATGCGCTCGTGTGGTCACCACGGGGTTGGTGTGTGCTGAGCGAGCGCCACCGATGTGGCTCCGGCGGGAGCTCAGTGGCCCCGGGCCTGCGTGGAGCTCGGGGGGCTTTGGAAGGCCCCCCACAGACAGACAGGATGGGGGGGGGGTGCGGCGGGGACCTGGGCGGTGGGATCCTCTCCAGGGGACGCAAGAGCCCTGCTCTCCCAGTCCAGCGGCCTCGCCATCACGTGTAGGAGAGGAGTCAGGGTCCAGGTCTGGGGAAGACTGACGCCCCTTGGCCCTGCTACTTCGTGCCGGTCACCAAGGTCTTCAGGAACGCTTTCAGACTTGGAACCTTGTTGTTCCCCAACCGGCATGAGCCAGCCACGTGCTGGAACTCTCTAGATAAAAAGGAAAAAGTGCGCCATTTCCAGATTTGCAGCCCGGTTCTCTGGGGAAGAAGGGACACGAGGGCTGCAGGGCCGCCTGGGCCTACCAGCGCTCACTCCCTGGGGCGATGCCCTCACTCTCAAATCCTGTCGGGGAGAAAGCTGCCCACAGGGGGAGCCCCGTGGATTCCAAGGGATTTGCCCTTGAGTGGTGGCATCTGTGGGCCGTCGGGGGAGGGCTGTCCCAGATACCAGAAGCTTCTCCCCAAACACTGGCGCCCGCCTGGTCTGTGCGCTAATCCGTAGCCATGTAGCTGGCAAAGGTTATCAACAACGACCATCGTTTTTCTACGGGTGACACTGTAGAGTGCTGTGACAGCTCTGGAAGGGACAGGACGGCTCCCTGAAGAAGGAGTCTGGGGTCCAGGAGCAGAAAGTTGAAGCGAGCCAGAAGCCCCTCAGGCGCCAGGCACTAGCGGCACCCCTGCAGACGTCTGTTGGGTGGACCATTTGGCTGCTCTGTGGGAAGGAGCCACCCAAAGCTGCGGTTTCCGCAGAGCAGCGGGGGGGAGGACCTGGGGAGGGGCTGCGGCCCAGCCGTGAGCCCCACGGTGAGGTCTCCGAGCGCGCGCTGGCACCACGCCCCACGGGACACATAAGAAAAGGAGGGGTCGCGCTGCGGGCAGGTGTGCAGGCCAGGCCGGCGCTGCCCTGGGCCTTGCGTTCCCGATGGGGAGGGGAGCCCAGAGGTCAGTCCCAACCTCGGGGGGGACTCCTGCGTGCTCCCCACAGGCCCTGCTCATCAACGAAGAGAATGAGGGGTTTTGCGGCGGCACCATCCTGAGCGAGTACCACATCCTCACTGCAGCGCACTGTCTGCACCAGGCCAAGAGATTCAAGGTGAGGGTAGGTAAGTGCGCCACACTCGGAGACACTAGTTAACACGCCGAACCCCGTGGGGGTGCGGGTGGGGGGGGTCACAGGCGAGGGAGGGCGGAGAAGGGGAAAGCGGGGGGCAGGGGTAGGGCCAGTCCTCCCCCTTGCCGTCTGTGTCCAGGCCCAGCGCAGCGAGCCTCCCCTCAGGGCCCCTTCCTCTGGGAAGGTTTCCGGAGCCCTCCGAGCACAGAGCATCTGCTGCTCGTGTTTGCGTCTGCGGGGCTGTTTTGTGACGTCCGTCCTTCTCCTCCAGACTCTAGACCAGTTCAGCAAAGATCCACCGCAAGCCACACATGCAGGCCATCCATGTGCTTTTTAATTTTCTAGTTCCATTTCCTATTAGGCAGCTTCAAAGTTTATAGATGAAATTAATTTTAGCAATATGTCTTAGTCCAGTATATCCAAAATATTATCGTTTCAACACGTAATCAGTTCTGAACTAGAACGAGATATTCTGAGTCTGTGTTCTCATGACAAATCTGATGCTGACACTCAGCACGTCCCAGTTCCGACCGGACACCGTCCCGGTGCCAGGCAGCCGTCTGGACAGCGTGGCCAGCCGGTCAGGCACAGAGCCTTCCGCCCCCAGGTGCCCCTGCCTTGCGGCACAGGCTCAGAAAGTATCCACCCGAAGTACTGGCCACACTTAAAAGTGCAGCTGGCGGTCGCCCCTGGGGAGTGAAACTGAAAGTCATCTTTATTTGCCTCGTTACGATTTTATCTTTCAGAGTCTCTAGTGACCATGTTCCATTTTTTTAATAAAAAAAAAAAAATAACCACCACTCTCAAAAGCACCGTGCACGTATAAGTGCACGGCCCACCCCGAGCTGAACGCCACTATGTCCTCACCATCTCCCAGGTGAACGGGACACGGGCATCGAGGAGGGCAACGAGGTGGCGCACGAGGTGGACGTGATCATCAAGCACAACAAGTTTGTCCGGGAGACCTATGACTTCGACATCGCTGTCATCAGGCTGAGGACGCCCATCACCTTCCGCAGGAATGTGGCCCCCGCCTGTCTGCCCCAGAAGGACTGGGCCGAGTCCACACTCATGGCGCAGAAGACGGGCATCGTGAGCGGGTTCGGGAAGACTCACGAGAAGGGCCGGCCATCCGCCATCCTCAAGATGCTGGAGGTGCCCTACGTGGACAGGAACACGTGCAAGCTGTCCAGCAGCTTCACCATCACCCAGAACATGTTCTGCGCCGGCTACGACACGAACCCCGAGGATGCCTGTCAGGGGGACAGCGGGGGCCCCCACGTCACCCGGTTCAAGGACACCTACTTCGTCACTGGCATCGTCAGCTGGGGAGAAGGATGCGCGCGGAAAGGGAAGTACGGCATCTACACCAAGGTCACCAACTTCCTCAAGTGGATTGACAAGTCCATGAGGGCCAGAGCCGGGGCCCAAGGCTGAGCGGGGCGGCCTTGCGCCCCATCCCCAGCTGCTGGTGTCTCGTTTGTGCGGCCCAAGGCCGAGCGGGGGGCCCTGCGCCCCAACCCCATTAAAGTCATGCCAGCTGCTGGTGTCTCGTTTGTGTTTGCACGGGCCGGTCTCAGAGGCAGCGCCCGGACCAGGTCTCCTGTCTGCGGTGGCGCCACCTGTGTGGATTCCTTACCCTGGTGTTTTCCTCGCTCCGTGGAAGACACGTTCCTCTGGGCACCAGAGCCAGCCTTTCCCTCTCCAAGTTGGGAAGTGCTGTCAAGAGATGCTAGACGGTGGGACAGGAGTCCAGACACCCCAGGACAGCCCCCCCCCCCCCATTGACAGCAGGCTCTTCCGGTTGTGGTCAGGACACTGGGGAGGCAGTGGCGGGGGCTCTGGGAGCAGGGGCGGGGCGGGGGTCCCAGGAAGGCTCTCTGAGAGCCTCTCACTGGCCCCGATGCTTCTGCGTGGACTGAGTGGCTCCTCCTCCCGCTGGTCCCGCGCTGGACGCGCCCGGGGGGCCATCCGCTGTCCCGCAAGTGGCTCGTGTGCTCCCAGGGGCAACGGTCCCAGGCCCCCAGATTAAACCAGTCTGTGTGGACGCGACTCCTCAGCAGCCCCGAGCGCCCTGTGTGCTGTGGGGTCTGGGGGAGGGGCCCGTCTGCTCTGCACGGCCAGCCCTTCCCGCCAGGGTCCCCAGCCTGCGGTCATGAGGAGCAAAGTGCTTTAGCAAACCCTTTTCCAAACGCCCCCCCCCAGTTTGCATTTTGCGTAACTGCGATGAGCAAAGTTTCAAAGTGCCAGTACCGAGATGCCCCAAATGTCACAGGCTGGCAGCGTGCTTTGTCAACAGCAGGCAACGCGAGGTTAGGGAAATCGATGTGAGCGGACACATGGTTTCCCAGAGGCCGTCAGAGGTGCACAGAGAAGGCCCAAGGCCGCGTGGCGGGGAGGCTGTCCTCTTGCGGGTTTGCCACGCACCTGAGCGCTCTGTGCGCCCCGAGCCCTGGATGGGTTCTGAGGTCAAAGGTGGTCTGGGGCCCAGACAGGATTGCGGCCGCCCCCATCTCTCACTGGTGGCCCGGGGTGGCGATGGGGCTCACATGCACATCAGAGGGGGAGACTGAGGCACACCAGAGAGAAGGGTGTGCCCCCGCTGCCTCCCTCTGGCGGCTCCTCCTCTCTTCCAGAAGGAGAATCCGTTCAGTGAGGCCCTGGAGGAGACGACGGGACGCTGTGGGGAGGGCGGTAAGGGCTGGGACTCATGACGGGGCACCTGCTGTCCCCTGTGCCCCGCCGCCATCACCTCCCTCCATGATGCTATCTGCCTAGGGACGGAGCTAAAGGAGCTACCTGGCGCACATGTCCCTCTCACCAGGCTGGTCGGCTGTGACCGAGCATCGAGTGCCCCTCAGGGACACGGGGTCACGGCAGGGTGGCTGGGGTGGGGCCCAGGCCCTGTGGACAGCGGGCACAAGGCCCAGGAGCCGCAAGGGACAAGGCGGATGTGGTTCTTGTTCCCAAGGGAGAGGGCAGAGGTCTCAGGACAAATGCCATGAACCCCATCTGCTCCGTACCCCCACCTGTTCCTTGAAGGGTCACTGTCGCCCCCAAACACTGAGTGGCTTCCACAGGCCCAGCCTGAGTGAGGTGGGGGGGGGCTCGCTGGAGGGTGGGCGTGGCCAAGGCCGGGGCCAGGCCTGTTCAAGGGAGGCCGACGGAACTACCAGATCAGAGGGCAGGTGGGCCCGGGTTTCCGTTTAGGGGCAATTCCACTACAGGAATCCCTGATTGAAGCAGGTCACCGAGGACACCAAACCCTGGAGTCTCCTGGAGTCTCAACTTTGCAGAGAAATGACTGTTTCATCACAGACAGGACAGGTGGCTTCCCCCAGCAACACCGTCCACAGGAGTCAGTACATGAGGGGAGCCAGTAATGGGGAGCCCGCGTGGCATGGGCTGTGAGGCCCCCGCAGCCAGGATGCTGACAGTGCACCATGTGTCCCCAGTCCTTCCCGTGCGCCTGAGATTGAAACCAAACTTGCTACTTCCCCCATCACGTGGTGCTGAGTGCGTCTCGGGTTTGAGGACACATTCGGTTCTTACAGAACGCCCCCGGGGTCCGCTGGTTGCCTGGCTCGAAGCCCCAGGCTGTGGTCCACTCTGTGCCTTTACAGAAACGCTTGCCACGCTGCCTCGGGGACCCGTCCTGCCACACTGGCCTCCGTGCTGGGCCCCAGGCAGCCCGTGGCCCTGGGGTCACTCCAAGCCCCCGGAGGCTGCTTACTGGGCTCAGGTTTCTCTCCCCATCACACACCCCCTTATGTGCTCTCCTCCAGGCTGTGACTCTTGACCAGCCCCCTGCCCTCCTGTGTGCCCCCCGTGCAAGGGACCTGAAAGGTGAGCTCCAGGTGACTGTCCCCTGCCCAGAGCTGCCCATGTGGGAGCCCCTGAGCCTTGTTACTCACGGCCGCCTGCGGGATGCCAGCTGTCCCCATTTCCTGGGACGGGACCTGCTGACCTCACTCCTGGGAGGCCCGCCCAGCTCCAGGGTCCTCGACACCTCACCTCAGCCCCCTGTGCCTTGGACACGGAAGAGAAGCAGCGCGGAGACACTGACACTGACTGTATGCGGTGAGGTGGTGTGTGTTGTAGGCTGGGGGCGTTCTCAGCAGCCCCGTGTCCTCAGGCCCGTGTCTACAGACCTGTCCCTGGTGGCCGTGGGCTGGCAGGCCGCGTGGTGCTCAGGCCTCTGCTCCACCCGGCTCGGCCCTTCCCCAGAGGCCCAGGGGCCAGGCGGGGCTAGGCGTGATGAGCCCTCCTGCTTCTCTCACTGGTGACACACGTGGGAAGTGGTGACGTCCCTCCGGGCCCTCCTGGAGCCACAGCCTGCCCCACAGTCGCCGCCACCCCACCAGCCCCACGCACCAGCCCCTCGCTGCCCTGCTCTCCCTCAGCACCCCCACCCTGTGCACACACAGGAGTAATGACATAAACCCAACTTTGTAACTTTTAAATGAAGATGGCACATTGAAACCATATTATTTTGGATCTATTGGGTTGGGTATGTGTATCATTAAAATTATTTTAAGGTCTCTCTTCTGATGTTTTAATTGTGCTGCCGGGACACTGTTCTGACCACTGGGGCTTCCGACGGTCCCGACGGCCCACCCCACCTCTGGTCAGAACCTTTGGAGCACACACCCCCACGTGTTGGGCTGATCAGCATGTTGTCTGTAAGAGAGACCTACGCAGGACCTCAGGCAGTTTGTGGCACCGCGTCCGATCTTACACAACCCAAAACTATCACAGGACCTGCAACAAAAGGGGATTTGTGGAATTTCATTCTGGAAGGGCTGTGGATAAGAGGAGTGGCCAGAAAACCCTCTAATAAAAGCCGAAAATGGACACTGTATGTCCCTTTTAGTAAATGCGTCACGGTGCCGGCACAATGGCAAGAAATCAAGAGGTGCGAAGGAAGAAAACGAAAGAAAGGTGAGCATACCCCAGCCGTGACCACTCACCCTCAAGTGGCCTGCAACCTCATGTCCCAGAATGGCACTCAGAGCTCCAGCCATCACACCTGTATCCCCAGCAGAAGGATGGAGGAAGGGACAAAGAAACAGCCACACCAGTTGTCTTTCAAGAAGTTTCCCGGGAGCTGCGGCCTGGCCATTCTGTCTGCATCCTGATGGCCAACACATAGCCACACGGCCACGCTTGACACCAGCAGCCCAGCTACAGGTCGGGGGCTCTCGTCCTGGAGCCTTGTTTCACCACTGTCGTCCCTCCAGGGCAGATCTAAGAACCCCGAGGCTGCTCCCTGCCATCCTTTGCCTGTGTCTGAAATGCCCCCACTTCCCACGCCTCTAGCTCCTGAGAGGACTCCTACCCACCCTTCGCACCTCGGAGGGAGAGCCACTTCAGGGGGACACTCTCGCTGGCCCTGCAGCCGTGGCATTGGGTCCCCCCGGGTGTCTGACATGGTGTCTCTGCGGCCCCCTCGCTCTGCCTGGTTCGTTGTGAGGGATGGCTCGGCAGGTCCTGGCCCCGCACCACCAGCCGCGGCCAGGACCTGTCTGGTTTCTTGCTCAGCTCCCAGCACCCGGCCAGACCCCGGCATGTGGAAGTGCTTAGCAAGTACGTGCTGGGTGGGCTGAGTTGACCTTCCTAGCTCCCTGTCCCATCCCGCCTCCCCAGTCCTTCCCACGAGCCCGAGATTGGAGCCAAACTCGCCACTTCCCCCAACGGCTCGGGGGCAGACCAAACCCATGCTTATTCGCACTGGCAAGGACAGCTGGGAAGCCCCTGCTCAGGGGGGCTGCTTCTCCCAGTCCCCCGTGGCCATGCTATGGTCACCCAGGGCATGTGAGTGGGGGCCCCACAGGCCACTGAACCCAAGGGGAACACCGTCCAGAGGCACTCAGAGAAAAATTCAGGAGCACCGGCAGGAAGGAGACAGACACGGGCCTCGGCAAGGCTGCGCCCAGGGCGGGCCCCAGACGGTTCTAGGAGCCGCTGGTTCAGGCCGCGCTCTCCGCTCTGCCCCTCAGTGGTCAGTCGCCACCCTGGTGCCTCCATCCTGAGTGGAGTAACAGCGGCGCCCCCCCAAGCAGGGCCGAGATAAGGCTGGAGGGCGGACTCCCAGCGGCCATTGGACCACCGCCTTCCTGAAGACGCAGCTCACACGAGCAGAGGCCCCAAACTGGTCTTCCCCATGGCGCACACAGCACAGGCCCCAGGGAGCTCGAAGGGGCGGACACGATGTCCTTCCACAGGCTGATCTCTTCACCCTCCCGCGCGGAAGCCACACAACCCCTCAGCTGCGCAACCGGCCTGTCTCCGGTCTCCCCGGGGGAGCTGGAAGCCGCCGCAGGCCAACGGCCCCCAGACCAATGGCCGCAGTGGCCGCGGCTCTAACCGCCCAGGCACCACCGCAAGGGTGGACGTGGTCCGCCAGAGAGAGCGCTTTTTAAAGGGATTAGAAATGTTAAGTTGATTCAAATACTTTTGAGTGAAATACCAGGAGTTGAAACCTAGTTCAGACTTTTCAGCGTTAGGATTCTCAAACACATCGAGTGTATCTTCGCTCCTGACATTATACCTCAACCCCAAGAGTAGACGTCCTGGGGGCCAATCTCGCCCAGGAAGGGCCCTGGCAAAACTAAAGGTGCCGGAGCAGCACACGCTGACCGGAGCAGGGAACCAGGGCAGGAGTGAACCTTAGTCTTGGCTGAGGGCCTGTGTCATCTGCAAACCCCGTAAGGTCAGGAGGCTACAGATGTAAATGCCTGGATCTGCTAAGTGGAAACCTTACCTGGAAATTATCACCAACACAGCATCAGCAGGGTGAACGCTCACGACAGCATCCGGGTGACAACAGGGCTCGTCAGAGAGGACGCTGCTGGTAGACCTGCAGCGGAGACACCAGGGGGCCAGAAAACCGAAAGGACTGCCCTTCCCCCACACAGCTCAGTGAAAGGGCTCTAGAGGCACCCAGCTGGCTCAGTCAGTGGAGCTCTTGATCTCAGGCTTGTGAGTTCAAGCCCCACGTTGGGGGTGGAGATTAAATAAAAACTTTTATTTATTTATTTATTTTTATTTATTTATTTATAATGGTTTTTTTTTTTTTGGAGAGAGAGAGAGACACAGAGAGACAGAGCACAAGAGGGAGAGGGTCAGAGAGAGGGAGACACAGAATCCGAAGCAGGCTCCAGGCTCCGAGCTGTCAGCATAGAGCCCGACACGGGGCTTGAACCCAGGAATCGTGAAATCATGACCTGAGCCGAAGTCAGATGCTTAACCGACTGAGCCACCCAGGCACCCCATAAATAAATAAAAACATTATGAAAAAAAGTGTTCTAGAGGCCACTCGAGCACAAGTCAAGAAGCAGGGACTTGGATTAGGGGACCCATCCCCACTTGGGCAGAAGTGAGGTCTGTTCCTCTGACACAATGCAGACCAGCCGCAGGGACAAGATCTCTGTGTCCACAACCCTGAAGTGCCCCACTGTGCACACAAGCCAAGTCCAAAGAGAAGGCCACTGACACCCAAGGTGTGTCTCCTCCGTGGCCAAGCAGGACCGACCACATGCTACCAGTAACAGCCGATCCCGGATTTCCGCTGGTCGCTGTCCACTGCTGGAGGGAGAGCCTCATGGTGCTGACAAAGCCCAGAGTGAGATCCAGGCCGTGAGCACACGGCTCTACACCCGGCTGCAGGGTGGCCCCACAGAGCAGCGGAAGGTGGCTGTTCCTCACGCACTGCCGTGAGAGAAAGGGACAGCGCGGCCCCAGTGCAAGAGGATTATGGGCCTGCCAGTGACCACACTTTCCTGCTCAGGGGACTGGCTGGGGAAAGGGCAGCCTGGAGGTCAAGAACCTGCTGGCCATAAATCCACGGCACACGCTCCAACCCGCAGACACCATCCAGGGCACGTGGGTCCCTCAGCTGGGATCCGGATGTGCCTAGGGCACAGGTGACACTATGTGACTCGGGAGGCTGGAGCAGCCACCAGTGAGGCCCATGTGGACTCGAACTGGGAGCCAGAGCCCAGAGCCAAAGCACGCCCAGCGGTCACCCACCTCCATGGGGCCAGCTGGCGCCACAGGGAGCAGGCGCACACCTCCCACCGAGCCCAGGGGGCCCGCCAGGCGGGAGACTGATGCAGGACCAATCTGTCAGTCTTGAGCTGTGGCCTGTGCCATAAGGGGAACCACGTTCTCTGAAGCAGCTTCTAAGCTTCTACCCTCAGTAACACCGCAAAGACAAGCTGAAAGCACTTAGGACATTTTCTTTAGTAAATTTTGCACGAACAGAGGAAATGTGCACACTCTGAAAACATGGCAGGCTGTAAAATGTGGAAAAAGTAAATTCATTTTGTATAAAGAAGCCTTAAATTAACCACTTTGATCAGATACAAAGTTCAAATTTAACATATAAAAATAGACGTGCCCCCAGAAGACAGAATAAAGGACACGCCATTCGTATAAACTCAGGACGCTGTTTCAGAGGAAGGGTTACGTAAAAATTTACAAAGGTGCCTTTAGGAACAGCACCTCTGAGGTAACAGAGCTGTGCGGGGCACAGAGCCCCTTCGCCCGTCCACATTTTCTGAAGGAGCTCCCGCTCTCCGCATGGTGGACCTCAGTTGCGAGCCCAGAGAAACGAGCCCAGAGATCCTGGCGGCAGAGGTCCTGGCACAGGATGGATTTCATCTGCGCAAACGGTGACTGAAGGAACATGCCGTCCTCCCGTCCTCGGGACCGTGCACGCACTCAACACACTGTCGACAGCGGGGGGAACGGGTTCTGCTTGCTAACAACCAGCTTCTGATGCTGATGTGATATGTAGCCTTTAATGTGGCCCTGCAGGGGAGAGAGGGCTGGCTCGTGGTTCTGGGCCAAGGAGTGGGTGCATTCACCACTCAGCCCCGCGCATAAGCGGCCGACTCCAATCGCAGCCGCTGGATCTCCCGGGGCACACAACAAATAAACACACATGGTATGGACAACAGAGAAATCCAGACTGTGTCCGCCCACCCGCGTCCCCTCTGAATACCACAGTTATTCCCTAGGATGGAATCAGTTCTGTCAGAAAATGCCTTCACAAACTAAGTGGCTTTCCCGCAGCTCCACCCGAACACCAAGTTCGAGGCCCAGCCCACTGGGACGCGGCTCACTCACCATGTAGATCAGGTTGGCCAGGATGCACTGGACCTCATCGATGTCCACGTCCTCCACTCGCATGAACTTCAAGGCAACCAGGAAAGCGTCCAGAGACAACTGGTGTGTTCTGAGCAGCAGGTACCTGGGGGAGGGAGGTGGGGGTCCACGCGGGTTACCAATGGCTGGGGCACTGGTGGCAGCTGACGCTCCGAGTCGGGAGGGCAAATGTCTCCTGACAAACCACCTGGGAGACACGCGAGAATCACTTCTCACATGTATGGGACATCTCACTGAATGGAGGCGGTCTCTGAAACCAGGGCACCCCTGACAGTGAACAGTGTCCTCCGCAGTCGAGGACAGGTGGCCCCCACAGCTGTGAGCGGAAACAGATACAGAATTCAACTACCTGACAAATGGGAGCGGGGCAGGGTTTGGGTCAGCTGGTCATGTGACAAAATGTGGGGCCCTCGACCCTGAGCACTGGTACCCATGCCCGCAGGTGGCCGTGCTCTCTGAGTGGCCGCAGAAGTCTGCTCTCATTCCACAAGAGCACAGGGCAGGGCTGGGGCCTCGTCCACACAGGCGGTCAGAAACCTCCACAGCCCAGCCAGGCGGGAGTCACACTAAAACCTAAACTTGTTAAAAAGAAAATACTTAGCTTACACTTTCTTGAAGAGATTCCTGTAGGTGATGATCTTCAGCTTCTCAAGGATAAGGAAAATGCCACAGCGGATAAAGAAGGTCTCGTGCTTCGTCAGAGCCTCGTTCAACAGCAGAAGATTGCCTTCGCTGCGTGTGAGGGACAAATGCGCAAACGTGGTCACAAAAACCGGAGCCAAGGACGAGAGCGCGTCAAGGAGCAATGAGCTCTCACAGGCCACGCGACAGATTTTTAGCTGATGTCATATTTTAAAAGGGCCCAAGTGGAAAAGGTTAGATACCTGACAGCTTTGGTCACTTCGGCAAACTGCATGAGGTGATACTTTCTCAACAGCTCGATGGTCGGCATATGACCCTAAGACAAAGCACCAGTTGTCCAGAATAACACCGTTTCGTTCTCAACAGAGTTGATCTTTGACAAAATTCATATGAAGGAATCACCACCTTTTGAAAACTTGCAACCTGTGTTTCTGAGTTTCTTTTTATTATGATGTTTATTTATCTTGAGAGAGAGAGAGAGAGACAGAGCACAAGCGGGGGAGGGGGAGGGGCAGAGAGAGAGGCAGACACAGAACTGGAGGCAGGCTCCAGGCTCCAGGCTGTCAGCAGAGCCCAACACAGGGCTTGAACCCACAAGCTGCAAGATCATGACCTGAGCCAGTCGGACCTTTAACCAACTGAGCCATCCAGGCGCCCCTCTTACAGTTTCTTCTGAAGTACTGGAACAAGGCCTATAAACATGATGGCAGATGAGCTAACAAGGGTCTGGCCATCAGAGCCCCTGGGAGCAGTAGTGCAGTCTTGCCTCTCAGTTGGCACCTGACCTTGACGTTCTCATGCCCTCACTGGTTATAACTTAGAGGGGAAGCAGCGGCTGAAGAAAACACTAAGAGCCGGGAACTCAGAAACGTCTTCCAGGAGAGGCAGCTGAACCATTTACAACTGCAGGCTTCTGGGAAGCAGGGTCAGAAGCAGGCAGGGCACGTAGGACACGGCACTTTTCGGCCATCAGCTACCCTGCTCTATTTACATTTTAACCACGTGGGTACTGCTTTGATCACTTTTTAAAATTTTTAAACGGGAGGAAAGGAAGCTCTATCACTTTGAGGAAGTTTTAGTCAATTAAACTTGCCGGTTACTTGCTGTTTCTTTTCAAGTCTCTAATTAACTTTGGGTGACCAAATGAGATACCTACAGACAGGCTGGAATGACGTTTTTCTTTCTTAATCCGCTTCTATTAATTTAGATTTTTAGGGGAAACAGATAAACACGCATTTACTGTGTCTTACAGATGTTCAACTTTTAAGTTAGATACTTTTAAGAGGAAGGAAGCACAAAACCTTTTTAGAAGGATCTACAGTGTCAGCTGTGGAGATAAATGGCTCAGGCCACACACAAAGCTTATTGTCCCCTATTCCGGGGTGCACTCACATGGGGCTCAGACGGTAGTACCTACGCGCCACCTGCAGGCAAGTTCCGATAAACAGGGTCTACAAGAGCGGAGTGGCATCACTTACCAGCAGCATTTTCACTGGGAGTAAATAGATGAGAATCATCCGTTTGTTCTTCTGACTCGAGCGGTGGCAGTGCTCGAAGGCAAAGGACAGGTACTCCTCGGCTGCAGGGACACCGACAACGTGGGAGAGGTCGGAACCCCACCCCACCCCCCCAGCCCCGATAGAACCACAGTCTCAGCAACTGGAAGCACCTACGGCTGACAGTGAAGGCTGTTTGCTGTGCTTGGTACTCAAATTCGGGGGAAAACTAGAGTGGTACCTTAAGAACCCTCAAAAGAATACGACGTAAAAGCTTCTATTCTTATGCTCCGCATTTTAAGGGACTAACACGAGGTAGGGGAACAACCCAGGAGGGCCACGTTCCAAAGCCCTGGACAGCTGGTCTGCATGAGCCTACGGAACAAAACCAGAGCAGTCGCCAGGACAGCACAGTTGCTTTCGTTATCAGACTACACAGCTCTAACGCACGGAGAGAAAGCACTTTTAGTCACGTCGCTCCATGTGCACACAGCCGCTGAAGACATGGGTTTAAAAGGTCTAGTCTGGATACAACACAGGAGACCACGGGGAGCCGCCACACGCCAGCTAATCACAAAGTTTAAGAGAAAAACCTGGCTTCGTGTTGTCGAGAAAACTCACGAGAAACGAACAGTGACATGGTTTCGAGAAAGCTCGGCTCTGGCAAGCACTGAAGTGGCGACAGTACACAGGGTGGGGGGGGGGGGGGGGGGGGGGGACCCGGCCCCCGGGGGGTCCACCGGAGGCCCCCCGGCCCCCCCGACCACAACAGGGCCCAAAAAAAGGGGGGGGGGGTGGGGGGGGCAATCCCTCACGTCCAACAGGAAGGACTGTGGTGTTTCAATGACATCACATAAGAGAGACGCCCACAGCGACTGAGACTCTGGCAGGGGCTCCACAGACCAGGACAGGCTTTCCTTTCAGTAACAACTTTGGTGCCCACAGCTGCGCGCGCGCGCGCACACACACACACACACACACACGCAAGCACACGTGCACACATGCACACGCACACACACACACAGCCTGGATGAGGCTTACAGCAGATTCCACCTTACATGCTAGTAAGGTGCCACAACTGTTGCCGCCGCCCAGAGCCCCGCATCTTTAGAACCCTGGAAACGAAGACGAACAAACCTTGCTTGAAGTCACTGTCGAACATGGCCTTGCGCCCGACGTAGTACCTGAACGTCACCCTCTGGGCGGTGCTGTAGTCGTCCTTCAGGTTGGAGCTGTCGATGGCTCTGATGAGGGGCTTGCACAAGTGCAGCTTGTTTATCTGCGACAGCCCCACCCCTGGAGTTACAGCCCCTCCCCTGGGGTTACGGTCCTGCCCCCGAGGTTACAGTCTTGCCCTCAGGGTTACAGCCAGCCCCAGGGTTACTGAGGACATGGCAGAACCAACACCAGCTTCCCCCCACCACATACACACCTCCTCGGAGCAGGAACTACATGGTTAAAAATGCCTATTTAGTAATAAGAACTGAAATGCCAGCTGCGTGGCAGATTACCCCAGGCTGGAGGGCTGCCACAGAGGGGCCGCAGAGGGGTCACTGGCCAAGCCCACGCGGCAGGAAGGGCCTCTTTACCCATCCAGGCACCCCCTGCTCTGCAGCTAATTACTGCAGCAGAGAAGGCTGGGGTGAACCCCTCCCGTGCAAGCCCAGTCCCCCCACGCCAGGCACACCGCTTGGGGCATTGGTGCCCTGCTTTCCCTGGAGGTGCAGCCCTCGCCTCATGAGGCAGAGGCTGAAACGGTACGACACACACAAAACACTTGCTGCAGTCCCCGCCCCCAGCAGGTGCACCACAGACTCGACCGTGAGTCCAGTTACGTGAGGGTCATCCCCCAGCGACCCCAGGGACGCCGGTGCCCAGGGAGACGGGCAGAAAGCAAGCGCCCCCAGGGAAGCACACCTTAAAGTAGATCTTGAATAGCTGGTTCACCAAGAACAGCATCCCCCACTTCTTAGAGTCCTCGATGCCAGCCCGACTGTGGGAAGACAACTGTTGTTTAGTTACATGGAAAACAAGGGTTTTATTTATTAGTCACAAAGACAATCTACCTAAACAAAATTAGTACTTTGAGATAAAAACACCGCTCCAGCCTCGCCCATGAAATAAAACAACATAAAGCAGAAGTCTGACCTAACAGGCTACGGAGTACGCATCACGTGTGTTGGGTAACGCACTGTGGACAAGGGACGTGTTCTTGCTTATCCTGACAACACGGTGAACTACAGAAATCCACAACGACGTGGACAAACCACAAACAGAGCAAGACGCAGCACATGCTGTGTAGGCACCGTGGGGAGGGTCTGCCTGGGAAGGGGATGGGCGACGACAGTGTCCTGGACCTCCAGGGGGTTTGGGTCACACACGGGTGATGACTTATCCAAATACAGTCAAGATCCGTGGGAGTCACTGTGGGTAAATTTTACCTCAAAGCACAAGAGAAACCGCAGTATTTAAACAAGTCACTGAGGGACAGGCCACCTTTGGAATGCACCAGAAACAAAAAACAAAGGCAAAGTGCTAGATGCACAGAAGGGTAGATACCCATCTGCAGAGCAAGTGGCGGGTGTACAGGTATTTTCACTGTAAAGTTCCGTCAACACGGCCAAACGCCTCATTTCACGATACAGGGTTGGAACACAATCCAGAGTTGTGTCTCCCACGAGTCCGTAGGCCGCAATGGTTCTTCCAGGCGCAGCTGTGCGCTCACTCCATGGTGCCAGTGGCCAGCTGCCTGCAAACTCAGATGGAGACTGGCAGGCTGTTCACAAGCCAGAGAAATAGAAATCACTCCCTAAGACCAGGGCGTGCCCATATCAGAATGCTCAACGTAAAAATACGGTCGGTGTTTAAGTATCAAAGTCCTGTTTTGTGACAACAGCCAGCTCCTTCATGACTGTCACCAGCCAGGTGCAGGGTCTCCCCCATGACTCCCGTCACCAGCCAGGGACAGGACCTGAACAAAGAACCCTCTCTCCGTGGGTTTCACGTCGTCTGTGAAGTGGGGACAATGCAGCCCCGGCCACCTTGGAGCGCAAGGTGAACACCGCTCTGGAAGGAGCAGGAGGAGCAGGTGCTAGGCATCATGGCTGAGCACTCTTCTCAGCACCCCACCTGGGCCCGTCTGGACTAAAGGCAAGGACCTCTTCCAGAGACACGCGGAAAGCAGCCCGGGGGGAAGGGGGGTCACAGGGTTTCTCTCAAGCAGCGGTGCCCGCACCTTGCCCGCAGTGGTTTTCATTCACGTCTCCTTGGTGACCGAAGATGTTGAGCATCTTTGCGAGGGTTTCCTGGCCGTTTGGCTCCCTCCTTTGCAGAGTACCTATTCAGACCTTCGCCCAAGTAAGGCAGGTTTTTACCTCTTTCCTGTCGACCTGTGCAGTTTTCACACATCCTGGACACACGCTGTCAGTCACATCATTTGCAAATATGTTTTTTGTGTTCTACGGTTGTTGTGCACTTTTTTGATGGCATCCTTTGAAGCGTAGAAGTTTCTAACTCTGATGAAGTCCAGTTTCTCTGTTTTTCCTCAGGTTACCGTGTTTCGGGTGACACACCAGAAAAGCCACTTATCCCACAACAAACCCAGACTGAACACTCCCTGGGCACGGGGGCCACGGCATGACAGCAGTGCAGTGGACTCCCTCAGCCTCGGCCACAAGCGTCCCCGTCCATGTAAGGACCAATGGGGAGTGCAAGGACAAGAGTGCGGTCTGTCGCGAAAGCCACAGAAGCAGAGCCTCCTGTCTGAGGCCATGTCGGAGGCCACCACTGACAGAAGAGCAGAGCGGGAGGACAGGCGGGCACCCGCGACCCCTTGGGGAGGGCCCCGGCTCACGGAGTGGCCACTGACATCCAGCTCTGGCTGGAACATTGTCAGGTGGGGCTGGTGGGGACAGGGGTAAGAGAAGAGAAGCTGGGACACTTTCCGTGAACAATAGTTTTGTATGTTTACGTAAGTATGGAAAACTTCTTCCTTTCCATTACAATTTCCAATCTTCCTTTCCATTACAACTTCCAATCAAGTTTTTTTTTTTTTACAGAATCAAGCGATTTTATAATGGGGGAAGAGATGGGGTTTCAGGAGGGAAATGTAAACTCTAAAGCAGAATCGGATAGAAAGCCTAGGATTAAAAAATAAATAACGGCAGACGAGATCAGTCAACTCGAAAGAGGTCAATACAAATCACCTGCACCGAAGGCCAGAGAGGGAGGACAAGATGGAAAACCAGCAGCACCAGTGCCCGTGGCAGAACACGCCTCCCACAGGCATCCCAGAGGAGACACACAAAGAGGAAAAATCCCAGCTCTAAGAATCTAATAAAACACATTCGTTTCCAGACCTGAGAAGCTCAACGAACCCCGAATAAGAGAAATACGGCGACATGCAGGGCAGCAGAGTCTAGTGGCAAGAGACACGGTGGAGAGATGACGCTGCCAGAGGCCGGAGGTGTGTGCTGAGAACCAGGAACACAGAAAACGGGAGGACGGACGTGCTAACGCGCCAACAGAAAACACGGTCCATCCGGAATTCTCCACCCAGCAGAAAGGAAGGTGAAGACAGTGCAGAAAAATGAGAGTTTAGAGAATTCGGTGCCAGCAGACCAGCACTCGGAGCAACGTGCTGGTGCGGGACCTCGTGTAGGAAACGGGCCGGGTGCAGTCAGACCCCGGGACAGAGGAAAGGGTTCTGGCAACGCGGCACATGGCAGAGGTCAAAGGCTGTTTTCTTCTCCTCCCTCATTTCCTTTACACAACAGTGACCATCTAAAACAAGAGACGGTAATGCTGTGGGGTGACCACAGACACCCAGAAGACAAGTGTCGACGGCTGACCAAGGACAGGAAGGGGCGTCGCGTGCTGCTGGGAGGGGGCGCGTGTACTCACGTGTCGCTGGCGCAGACGCGGAAACAGCTCATCAACAACTCAGCCGCCTTTTCCAGCATGTCCCCAACCTTGCTCCTCCCTTTCTTCACCAGCTGCTGGTCCGCCTGGCAGACAACAAACAGTCATCAGTCATGCTCTCATTTCCTCTAGCACTTCTGGCACGGCTAGGAGCAAAGATGGCTGCAACTCAGGGTCAAAGTCCCAGAAGGTTCTGGGCAAATCTTTTAGTTAATGTTACTTTTAAAAACTGAGAAAGTTCCACAGCGTCTTCCAACTCTTCCACAAATCAAATTTCTATTCAACCAACTGAAATGACTGAGGCTGTCATCTGTTTTTTAACCCTTTGTCACATGTGGCCCCGTGCTGCTAACGGAGCCTTTCCTTGAGTGCTCACAGACTGCTCCACCCCCCACATACAGCCGGTCAAAACCCTTGAAATGTACCCTCTGACAGACACCAAAGTCATTCCCAGGTTTGACTCTCCCCTGGTTTTCCAGCCAGTCTTAGTTAGAGGAGAACCCGTTTCCTCCCACTCACGCCCCTATCACAGGTTCTCCACGTAAGGTCTATGGACCCCTGGGGGCCTTTGGAAGACTTGCAGGTAATCCCTGTGGTCAAAACTATTTTCAGGACAACACCAACAGCCACCGCTTGTCTTTCCGCTATACTGATGTTCACACCGATGGTGCAAAAACTATGGCAGGACAAACCGCTGGGGCCTTTCCAGCAACACCAAACTAAAGCAGCAGTCAGCAATCCTTCAACCAACCAGGAACACTGATGTCACTTCAAAATGTCCTTGATGGGGTGCCTTGTGGCTCAGTCAGTTAAGCGTCCAACTCTTGGTTTCAGGTCAGGTCATGATCTGTTTTGTGAGTTCCAGCCCTGCATTGGACTCTGTGCTGACAGCTCAGAGCCTGCTGGGACTCTCTCTCTCCCTCTCTCCCTCTGCCCCCTCCCCCTCTTGCTCTCTCTCAAATACATAAACTTAAAAAGAGTTCTAAAATGTCCTTGATGACACAGTAAATGTTAATTTTAAAATCTTGGTCCTTGAATACATTTATTTTCAATATTCTTTGTGATGAAATGGAAAATATGCCTAAAGCATTGATCTGTTGCACACCGAGGTATGACAGTTTTTGTTTTTTAAGGAAAAGCACTTGGGCAGCTATTGGGAGTGGCCAGCTATCACGTGGAACCAACAACTGACCAAAGGGCATGGTGGTCCAGGCAGCAGGGTCTGAAGGACCAATGTGCTCCAAGGTGAATGAAACATGGCCATCAATTCCAGACAAAACACTGACAGTATTTGTTGCCAAAGACATCTGTACTTTCAAAAAAAAAAAAAAAAAAAATCAAAATTTTGTAAAAGTTGTATCAACCATGATGAACTTGGCAACATTCCATTACTTCAAAGCTCTTCTGATAAGGTCACTGGAGACATTAACAAATGCAGTTTTTCTGGTTTGGGGTTTTTTACATAATGAAATACGTCAACATCTGGAACATCTCCTTAACTCAGTGAACCAAAATTTTCCAAATGACCGTTTGATCCTACAAAATCACATGGGAATGAACAATCCATTCAGAGTTCAGGACACCCCAGTGGATTCTGATGTACCAGCAGAAAAGCTCGCTGCTAAGCTTCAGAAGCCACGCTGTAACTAACCTCTACAAATTACCTCCTGGAGCTCTGGTGCGGCCCAAAAGAACACCTACAATCATCTGAAAGACTATTAAAATATTCCTCTCCTGTCCGTCTACATCTGTGTGAGTCCAGACTGCCTTCCTACATTCCACCAAAGCAACATAGTGTGGCATCGTGCACACAGAAGACCATGGGAGTCCAGTCGCTTCTGTCAACACTAAGAGATCAAAGAATGTGACTCTTCTAGGTACATTTTGTTCATTTGGAAGATATAGTCATTTTTTATTTAAAACATCAATTGTGAGTCGCCTGGGTGGCTCAGTCAGTTAAGCCTCCGACTTCGGCTCAGGTTATGATCTCATGGTTCGTGAGTTTGAGCACCGCCTTGGGCTCTGTGCTGACAACTCAGAGCCTGGAGCCTGCTTCGGATTCTGGGTCTCCCTCTCTCTGTCCCTTCCCTGCTCACACTCTGTCTCTCTCTCTCTCTCTCTCTCTCTCTCAAAAAAAAAAAAATATTTTTAATTTAAAAATTAAAAATAAAACACGTTACATTACCACATAAAAGACTTATTTAGATAAATATGTGTTTAAATCCCAGTTAAAAAATTTTTATACAATAAATATACAAATAGGTAGAACACATATAACCAAAAGCTCTCCGGAGCCTCAGATAACTTGCATTTAAGTTCTATTTTTCGGTTCTAGAAGTTTCCATGTAGCTCTTCATCACATCTTCTAGTTCTTTGCTGAGATACCCTTATGCTTGCATCTGCTCAAGCGCGTTCATGACCGCGCCCCAAGGCTTCTTTATGACGGCCGGGCTGCCATCTGGTCAGGGACTCCAACATCTG
The DNA here is from genome assembly GCF_023721935.1 of Panthera uncia. NCBI lineage: Eukaryota > Metazoa > Chordata > Mammalia > Carnivora > Felidae > Panthera > Panthera uncia. Next base: position 79,151,703 of record NW_026057576.1, read on the forward strand.
GCGTCTGTGGACAGTCTCCTCACAAAGCTCCTCCTGAGACTCTCCGAGAAGTGATAATCGGGGCACGAGGTTAAGAGACTGTGTGCCTCGTTCCAGCAGGGGATGCCCCGCCGGCGGGGAACCGTCCCGGGCTGGGTGGGTCCGGCTCCCCACAGGCCCCTGCAGGGCTGGGGACCCGCATGCGGCGGGTGGGTGCAGCAGGGACTACTGAGGAGGTCCGTGCTTCTGGGCTGCCCTCCCCCTCCTGCTCTCCTCAGGGCCTCTTCGTCGCAGCCCATGGGCATTTCTGGGTTTTAGGCTCCTCTGGGCCCCCGGCCAAATTGGGGAACCCGCCGCTCACTGCTCTGCAAGTCCCTGGCGTTTCCTGTCTGCCTGTGGGGCCGTGCTGGCCTCAGCATTCCCGGCAGGACAGAGAGGAAAGCTGCAGCTACCCCACCTTGTTCAGAGTCGGAAGGTATCAGTAATTTTTATCAATAATTTTTAAACCCGGAAAGGAGTGTTGGGACCAAGTTCACAACTGCTGCTCCTATCCCAAACTGCCGCGTGTGGCTCCCCAAGGGCAAACCAGCCCCATCACACCCGCAGCCTTTGCCTCCTGGCACCACGGAGACCCCCAGCTGCCTCCTGGATCCACATCAAGGAGGAATCCTTCAAGACAGCACGGCCACATCTTAACAGAAGACAGTGCAGAACCGTTCCCTGGGCCCACTCTGCCCCTCTGAACACCTGCCGCACGCCACACCCGACGAACCACACTCAGGAACAAGCCTCTCCACGTCCACAGTGTGAAAACCCAACGCATGTTTAAATCTTCACATCAACCCAGCGACGAGAGTGAGGTCCAGCCACCCCTGTCCTGTTGCTCTCTACACCAGACACCCCCTGCCTAACCCACTCCTTCCCCAAAACTTTGGGAAGAATGACGTGAAATTAAACAACAGGTAGAAATGGAGTTTGAGTTTTAAAACGATAGAGATAGAAACTGAACTTACATTATTGGCAAATATTCGAAGGTCAAGCGCTACAGCATACATGACAGGCAGAGCCCTACGGGGCAAAAAAGCAAGAACGTCTGAGGAGGCCACGAGGTCAGATTCCATTACCATAGCTGGGAATGACACGGACACCCAGGTCCACCATTCACACAGCGGCGACCTCCCTCCAGGGATCTGACGGTTACCGCTGCCTCCCTCGCCTCCCTTCGGGGCAGGCTCAGCCCCGGGCTCCCTGATCGACACGGACGCCGGGCACTGAAGCGCCACCCGCCCACCGCCCGGACCCTCTCTGAGGCCTGGACCCCAGTGCGTCTAGGTCCTCAGCCCAAGACAGCACCTCCTCACGCCGTTCTAGGACCTCCGCCTTCCCCTCAACCATTATCCAAACAGCTCCACTAAAAAAAGATGTGGTTCAGTGAGACCAAACACGACCCAAGAGACGTAACAGACAAAATGTCATAAAAGTTTTTGTTTTTGTTTTTTAATTTAACTGGCGGCATGGGTTTTGTGTGTAAGACAAGTCTTCAGTTAAAAAAGGTTTTTTGTTTTTTCAGTAAAAGATACCTGTAAGCCTTCAGTTAGCGCAGTATAAACACACTTCAGTATTTACCTACAGTTAATAAATCAAAAATCATAAAATTAAGAATCAGTCTGTCAAGGAACTTGACCTGATATAACTGTACTTGACCTGCCTTTTTATCCAACTTAAAGCCCAAAGTTCAAAGCTGACAACTGAAGGGAAAGATAGTATTTGATGTATATTTTGGGTCTGGTAGGGCTGAAGTAGAAACAAGGCTTCATATTTATGTGAACACAGCAAACTCTCTACTCTGCCACATGATGTTTATGCTATGAGAACTCCGTTATCTGCGCTGGTATTATCCTGCGTCAACACAGGATATTAATATCCACAGAGAAAACACATTTATTTGGAATAAAGTTTTAAAAAGCTTCTGCTAAAAAAAAAAATTGCCATTTGCTAATTTCTGGCTGCTTCTGCCCATACTCACCAGTTGTCCTCTTTGTGGGCCTGAAATGCCCGCAGGAAAGATGTATTATGTTAAGGAAGGAATAACATACAAAATCCAAGTAATGCCACAAACGGTAAGAAATATGAAGGACTCTAAATTTTAAGTTTAGAAGATCATGTATCAGAGAGAGAGCTTCTTAAAGGAAAAATATACAGATTACAAATATCTGAAAGTCATTAGGTATGAGTATAGTAATTATATTTCTCCAAAGTAAGGGACTGAGATTTTTTTAATTGGCAACTTCAAACATTTGGTTTCTCTGAAGCCAGATGATGAGTTATATATAATAAATCTGTAAAATATATTTCCCTGATTACAGAATCTTAAATTCAAAGGAGACTTCCCTAGTTAGTAACCGACTCTCCTTTGTATATTTAAACAAGGTTAAAAAAGAAGCAAACTAAAAATCTAGAGATACATATAAAAACCAGAACATTCATTGACTGAGGCCTTAGCTAGGAGATATCACTTAAATGACTTAAATCAGAAACTAGCTTGATAAAGCTCTTTAGTGACCACAGTCAAATGATGTTTATTGAGTTCACTCCTGTCCACCTATGCCTGGATTTCAGAGCTCTTGTATTTCACCAAAAGGACTAAGTAGTTGCTGTAACTAGACTTAATGTTTTAAAGGAGATATTCTTCCAACAGAATTAAGGAACCTTAATCACAACCTGTATTCTTCCTCGCTACCTAGGTAACATGACAGTCTCAAGGTCCATGCTAAATTTAAGCACCTGAGTGAAAAGGCGAAACCAGTTTCTCTTCTGAAAGGTTTTTTCATTCCTTTCTAATTAAAGGTATGAATAAAACTGGCCCGATGTTTCAACATCTTAAACCCCAAATATAACTGAACAGTAACACCAATGACAAAGATATTGGACGATGACAGTCTGGCATTTGTATGCCTCTATGAAGTCGTGGTTCCCCACGGCGTAAGTGCACCTGCAAAGGAAACATCGCGGACTAAGGATAGAGGAGCAGAACCTGGAAGGGAGCTCCACAGACCCCACCCCTCACTTCGGTCACAAATGCCCGGTCCTCTGCTGATCCTGAAGTTGGAGCTACAGGAACCAGGAGGAGAAGAGACACACAGGTGGCTTCTGAACTAAAACGGGCTGATGTGAGATGAAACCCACACAAAGTCCTAAGACTACTCTCTCGGGTCCCGGGAGGAGACCGAGCTGCAGCAGGTGAGAATGACAGGTGCTGGTAAAACCAGAGCACGACACCTGCACTGCACCTGAGGGGGAGAGAGTACAGGGGCAGGGGGGTGTTCTCACTGGGTGTTCACTGGGCAGTCGGCGTCAGTGAGTTCACCCCCAAATCCGGAACTGTACAGAGCCAGGAAATAGCAGGGTGCCTCACACTGCCAGGAACCCAGTGGCACCCCCAACCTTTCCAGAGGGCCCCTCCCAGGGCTCACACGGGCTCTTCCTCCACCTTGCCTCCTGCACCCCAGCCTGCTCGGAAACACCGGAGGCACACAGGCAGGAGGGCGACCAAACGCCAGTGCTTTAGGACATCAAGCTCTGCCCACTCAATGCAAAAACAATGAAAACAGCAGATATGAGATGTAACTAAAAAGCAGTCTTTGGGGTGCCGGGGGGGCTTAGTTGGTTAAGTGTGCAACTCTTGCTTTCAGCTCGGGTCACGATCTCACAGTTGGTGAGCTCAAGCCCCATGTCAGGCTCTGTGCTGACAGTGTAGAGCCTGATTGGGATTCTCAGGCGCACACACGCTCTCTCTGTCCCTCCCCTGCTCGCAATCTTTCATTTGCTTTGCTCAGCATTAGCTCTATTCTCAGCAGCACAAGTCAACTGCAAGCTGAATGCCCTCCTGAACAACAGAGCACCCTGCAGCCGATACAATAGTCAACGCTCCCAGCACCACACTCTAAACACATGAATGTGCGGGGCGCCCAGGTGGACTCAGTCGGTAAAGCATCTGACTTCGGCTCAGGTCATGATCTCACGGTTCGTGAGTTCGAGCCCCACACTGGGTGAGCACCCCTTCTCTCTCTCTGCCCCTCACTCACTTGTGCCCTCTCTCTCTCTCTCAATAAATGAATGAATGAATGTGCAGGACCACAATATAGCTTCAACTTTTAAAAGCATCCATGATCTTTCAAATGAAAAAAAGTTTATTAAGATTTTAAAGTGGTATAAATTTCAAAAGTTCTCATAGGCTTTACCAAAGTAAAACTTTTACTTTACCAAAGTAAATTTTTTTTTTTTACCAAAGTAAAATTAAAAATGAACTTTTCTTTTCAAATTATTCTTTGTTTCAAATTTTGGATGATGTTAAATAAAATCCCTAGTTGATTCAGCAATTCCCAGATTTGTTTTATTTTTCCTCCTCACCAACAGATTACCTTAAATGAGCAGCAAACATTTCGTCATAAGGAGGTTCCAAAACCTGTTGACATTTCTCTTCCGGGGAGGCCAACTGAATGATAAAAAAACAAATGACAAAAATAAAATTTAAATTGAAAGGCATTAAAAGAATGCAATGTGTAGAAAGAGATTTAGACAAACCTGTTTCAAAGGAATTTACACTTTAGAGTTCACAGTAACATTTGACACTCTAGCCCTTCTGAATTAAAGAGTCGTTACTTCCACACACATTTATCACTCAGGGTCTGTGACAGGGACTACACAAACACACGTGTTTCATCTACCACAGTCCAAGAAAAACCCTGGACGCTTCTGTGCGTATCTTAATACAACAGCCAGTCAGTCAAGAAACATTTATTGAGCAGCTACTAGTGCTTAATAAAGAATGCAAAATAAATAAGGCCACATGACTCAGAGACGATGCCCTATTAAGAATCACTTCTCCTTGGGGCGCCTGGGTGGCTTAGTCAGTTGGGTGTCTGACTTTGGCCCACATCAACCCACGGTTCATGGGTTCAAGTCCTGCGTCAGGCTCTGTGCTGATAGCTCAGAGCCTGGAGCCTGCTTTGAATTCTGTGTCTCCCTCTCTCTCTGCCCCTTCCCTACTCACACTCTATCTCTCAAAAATAAACAAACATTGAAAAAAAATTAAAAAAAAAAATCATTTCTTCTCACCTCCTGGTGACAGAGCCACCCTCTCTGTGTCCTGGCTAGGCCAGCTGACATTTATTTCTAACATTTTCTTCCCTCTCCCTCTTGGCCAGATTTCAGATGACGTGAGGGCCACGACGGGTCATCCGGCACACAGAATTAAAGGAGCCCGTGGGTGTGGACTGGCACAGTGAGTAGGGCAGGGAGGAAGGGCAGGTGTGTGGCACCCACGGAGGCGCATCCGGCCGGCAAGCCTCTGGCACTAACTTCATTTAGAGCGACGGTTTTCAACTCCGTCGCCCAGGAGAACCATCCAGGGAACTTACAAAGAGCCTCCTCTACTCCACAAACTGGTTCACTTAGTCTGAGGTACTGCCTGTACGCTACCAAATATAATCTCCAATACTCAGGGCTCCTTTTTCTTACAAAACAAAACCTGTGCTTCCAACAGGAACACATTAGAATATCGTAATGGGAATCACGAGGAAACAAGACTTTATAAAACGACAAGAATATTCCCCACAGAAGGTAATGCTTGGGCATCACTTATCTGTTAAGTCAAGGATACTTTTTTTTTTTTAATTTATTTTTTAATTTACATCCAAGTCGGTTAGCATGTAGTGCAACAATGATTTCAGGAGTAGATTCCCTAATGCCCCTTACCCATTTAGCCCATCCCCCCTCCTACAACCTGTCTAGCAACTCTGTTTGTTCTCGATATTTAAGAGTCTCTTATGTTTTATCCCCCTCCCTGTTATATTATTTTTGCTTCCCTTCCCTTATGTTCATCTGTTTTGTATCTTATAGTCCTCATATGAGTGAAGTCCTATGATATCTCTTTCTCTAATTTCACTTAGCATAATATCCTCCAGTTCTATCCACATAGTTGCAAATGGCAAGATTTCATTCTTTTTGACTGCTGAGTAATACTCTATTGTATATATATACCGCATCTCCTATATCCATTCATCCATCGATGGACATTTGGGCTCTTTCCATACTCTCTTGTTAATAGCACTGCTATAGACATTGGGGTGCATGTGCCCCTTCGAAACAGCACTCCTGTATCCCTTGGGTAAATTCCTAGTAGTGCAATTGCTGGGTCGTAGGGTAGTTCTATTTTTAGTTTTTCGAGGAACCTCCATCCTGTCTTCCAGAGTGGCTGCAGCAGCTTGCATTCCCACCAACAATGCAAAAGAGATCCTCTTTCTCTGCATCCTCACCAACATCTGTTGTTGCCTGAGTTGTTAGCCACTCTGACAGGTGTGAGGTGGTATCTCATGGTGGTTTTGATTTGTATTTCCCCGATGATGAATGATGTTGAGCATTTTTTCATTGTCGGTTGGCCACCTGGATGTCTTCCTTGGAGAAGTGTCTATTCATGTCTTTTGCCCATTTCTTCACTGGATTATTTGTTTTTTGGGTGTTGAGTTTGATAAGTTCTTTATAGATTTTGGATATTAAGCCTTTATCCGATATGTCATTTGCAAATATCTTCTCCCATTCCATCAGTTGCCTTTTAGTTTTGCTGATTGTTTCCTTCGTTGTGCAGAAGCTTTTTATTTTGATGAGGTCCCAGTAGTTCATTTTTGCTTTTGTTTCCCTTGCCTCCAGAGACGTGTTGAGTAAGAAGTTGCTGCGGGCAAGATCAGAGAGGTTTTGCCTGCTTTCTCCTCAAGGATTTTGATGGCTTCCTGTCTTACATTTAGTCCTTTCATCCATTTTGAGTTTATTTTTGTGTCTGGTGTAAGAAAGTGGTCCAGGTTCATTCTTCTGCATGTCGCTGTCCAGTCTTCCCAGCACCACTTGCTGAAGAGACAGTCTTTATTCCATTGGATATTCTTTCCTGCTTTGTCAAAGATTAGTTGGTCATACATTTGTGGGTCCATTTCTGGGTTCTCTTTTCTGTTCCATTGACCTGAATGTCTGTTTTTGTGCCATAAATCAAAGATACTTCTATTTCAGTGTAGGATTTAGCAAATGTTATCCATAAAATGCCAGATGGTAAATATTGCTAGCTCTGCAGGCTGTAGGTCTCTGTTGGCCTGCCGAGCTACACCGCTATGGCGGGAAAGCAGCCACAGACAGGACATGAACAAGCAGATGGGTATACTCCATGAAGCTTTACTCATAGCAAGACACATCTGTGAGCTCTGGGGACAGACAGGCCAGGGCACAGCCTAAGCCCCACCACCTGCCTGCTGGATGACCTTGGATGACCTTACTATACATTCTATTTCTCTGAACCTCAGAGGGTCATGTGGGAATTAACTACAGGAACCTGAGATGCATACCTCAGGACGGTATCTAACACAAAGTGTACAATAAATAACTGGAATTATATACATCATAGACAAGCTTTAAGTTTTTCAAAAGAATGGCAGTATTAGTCTCCTTCTGACTCAAACTCTACACTTTCCTTAGGAAGCCGGACACCCTAGAGGCCTCTCAGACACCTGCATACGTGGAACCTTGCGCCCACCTGGAGCCGTGGGTTGGCAACATGAGGGTGCTTGAAAGACACGAGCTCTGCACAGGACGCCCCATCTCTGGTGTCGATTGCTTCATAGACCTGAAACATTTGAACAGAGAAAAGCTAAGTAGAAAATAAAATACTCGTAGAACCTAAATAACAGGTTGTATGCCACTAAAATCCATTTTCCCTACTCTGAATCAGGGAGTCACAGTAATAGAAATGCAACAAGTCGGTACTCTCTTTAGCCAGCAAACAATAACTACATTTCAAAATGAGATCTTTTAGAGGCAAATAAACAGGTGACTTACTGTTAAAAACAATGAGAAAGCAGCATAAGCCAGTGGTTATTAATGAAGGTGAATTATTTTACTTTTACTCAGTCATACTGACACTTGAAAACTTACAAAGCTTATAGGGAGAAAAAAAAAAGTTTAAGAATCACATATACCCAAAAAAAGGCTTTTACTCAACCTACATATAAAAGCAAAAAGGGAATGGCAACACCTAAAAGAAATGATGTCATAGCCATACCACGGGAGACCTGGGCACTGTGAGCAAGAACTAAATAGATCCATCAGTGATGACACTGGAAAGCATCCATAGTATGTTTACCGTTAAGCAAAAAAAAAAAAAAAAAAAAAAGTCACAGGAAAAATGCCTACCTTAATCTGGGAGGAAAAAACAAAAACAAAAAAACCCCTACATATGTAAGCACAGGAAGAAACACAGAGCCCACACCATACAGCTGACCCCCTGGCCAGCAGGACCCAGGAGACTTTTCTGTCTGTCCACACTGGAGGCCTGGGTTGCAGCAGACATTTGTAATTAGAAAAGCAAACGAGGTCTTAAAATTATGTTTACCAAAAGATAACATAAAAATCCCAACCGTACAGGTAGAGAAAGCTGCATATACGGTACGATTTATCTACAGCGGGATCAGTTACGTAAACCTCATGTCCATGTAAGACTGCGATCAGGCGTGACATAAAGCAGACTTCAATGGTACACCCACAAGAAGGCGCTCGCATTGCTGCCCAGCAGTGAGAGGCAGCAAGACACCTCCGTGCACCTACCAGGAGAGGTGAGCGTGAGAAGGGCGGCCAGACTAGCCACTCCCAACAACAGACAGTGAAGGGTGCTGTCCCACACCGCTGGCGGGAAGCTGCTGTGAACACCTGCTGCAGGGCACACACCTGCTCTCCCACCCCACCCAGTAACCCCCACCTGGCATCTCAGCTAGAAGAAATGGACCCAACTCCCGGTCTGTTACAACACTTAGGGCATCACCTAAGACAATATATGGACTAAAGAATCTGCCATCGACTCTCCAATGAAACCATGCAAGCACTTAGGTTTGGAGCCAGTAATTCCACTTCTAGGGATTTGCAAGAAACAAGAGATTTGTGCAGGGTTACATCAAATATTATTACAAGGAATCACAAAATACTGGTCCTCAAGGAGGCTGATAAAGGCTGCCAAAGTCCCTGTCACCGGACGGGTGAAGGTGCAAAGGGACAGCAACAGACCACGGACAAATCCTAAAAGAACCAACACACTATTCAGGGAACATGAGGACCACAGCCAGGCAGTCACCTGTGTCAGCCACCGTGACATGTCATGTCTCAGAACTGTTGGTGTCTTGATTTAGTCAGCCCCCATTAGACCCCGAGGCTGGACTCCAGGACAGCCCGCTCAGCAACTTGCCCTGCAGTGTCCCTGGTGGCCCGTCTGGGCACTCCCCAGAGAAAGTTCTCTTCCCTGGCTACTGCTGGTCACCTGGTGACCTCCAGGCTCCAAGCTGGTCCATGGAGGCTGGAGGGGGACAGGGGAAGAGTCATCTACTCTTGGAACTCGTAATTTCTTTAAGTAATCTCTATACCCAATATGGGGCTTGAACTTATGACCCCAAGATCAAGGGCTAGCCAGGTGCCCCTGGAACTCATAATTTCTTAAAAATACATTTACTAACTCCATCTGCTAACAAGGAAGGCCTAGAGGTAATGATATGCCCCCACCCCCAGTGGCAATGAGCACAGCCAGCACCCAGATTTTCTAAACTCCAGTACCTACTGAAAGGAACCAGAGCCGCTGGAAAAGGACTGGTCCAGTGCTGGGACAGGGACAGAACTACATGAGTTTGGAGTGGATGTTATTGTATTAGAAAGCAAAGCAGAGCTCAAGGAAGGATGAACACAGGCCAGAAAGCCCCAGAAACCAGTCTGAAGGAGTTCTTAGTGGCCAAATCTGGGACAAGCAGAGCTTCAAAAGAATTAAGAATATTCTTTATAACTTTTCAATGTTTATTATTTGAGAGAGAGTGTGCACATGAGCAGGGGAGGGGGACAGAGAGAATCCCAAGAAGGCTCTGTGCTATCAGCGTAGAGCCTGACGCGGGCTCACTGTCACAACCATGAGATTGTGACCTGAGTTAAAATCAAGAGTCAGATGCTTAACTGAGCCACCCAGGCAAATAAGGATATTCGTACTATTGGTTCTGGATTATTACTCGGCATTAAAAATGATCTATAATAATACATCTTTAAAAAGGAGCATGGGGAAAAGCATTTTTAACAGATGAAATAAGTAGCTAATAAATGTAGAAAGAGTGAGAGAATCACCCCTTGGTAAATATTAACGTAATAGCTCACTTGGGAAAAGACCACAAATGAAAGTGGAGACCATTCTGTGAAAGGGCATAGGGCAGGTGCTCCCAGGCCCCCACAGGACCCCCCCCCCCAACACACACAGATTATGACTCGATTACAATGGGAAAAGTACCTTGACCCTGGAGCAACCTGATGGGCATCTCCTTCAGCAGGTGATGAGCAAGGACCCCTGAGGCAGCCTCCTCAGGTGAGGCCACAGAAAACCCACGCCAGCCACGTTAACCCAAACCTTAATCATTAAAAGTCAAATAAAGGCCGATGGTGAGAAAACTAGGATCCCACTGCCCTGCACATGTTTTAAAAAGCTAATCGTCGTAAAATAAATCCCTTCCCAGAAAAAGGCAAGAGTTCTCTTCTAGATTAAAGACCAAAGAGCCATGTGCCTGGGTGGCTCAGTTGGTTGAGCATCTGACTTTGGCTCAGGTCATGATCTAGCTGTCCATGAGTTCAAGCCCCACATCCGGCTCTGTGCTGACAGCTCGGAGCCTGGAGCCTGTTTCAGATTCTGTGTCTCCCTCTCTCTCTGCTCCTCCCCCACTCATGCTCTGTCTCTCTGTCAAAAATAAATAAACATTAAAGACCAAAGAGCAAAACAACCAAATGCAGAGTGTGATCTGACTGGATCCTGGAGTTAAAGAAGAGGTTCCAAAGAACACTCTGGGTAAATCATGAATTCTGCTTTAGAAAACACTGATGTAAAATGTCTTGGGTGCTCTACAGGCTGTGCATCGGGACAGCAGAATGGTCCTCAGTGAAGGGCCACAGTCAGCGACTTCCTTCAAGTAGTTCAGGAGAGAGAAGTGCAGGGGCCCAGAGGGAAGGAGGAGGCCGAAAGGGTGGCCAGGTGAAGAGTGGACATGTCTTCACTGTACTTCTTTCAACTTTTCTGTAGCTTTGAAAATTTGCAGAATAAAAAGCTAAGGAAAATAAAAACTGTAAATGTAGACAGTTTTTAAAAAGTAACCTGCTGGGGCGTCTGGGGGGCTCAGTCAGTGAAGCACCTGACTCTTGATTTTGGCTCCGGCCACGATCTCACGGTTCGTGAGTTCAAGCCCCGCTTTGGGCTCTGTGCGGACTGCACTGAGCCTGCTTGGGATTCTCTCTCTCTGTCCCTCTCCCCAAATAAATAAATAAACATTAAAAAAAAAAAAGTAACTTGCAGTTTGAAATAAGAGTTTGTAGAACAGACAAAAGAATGACGTAAAGGACACCAAAAAAATAACACCAGCCCTCAAAGAGATGTTAGAGATAACGATGAGATCCGCCTTTGGGAGGAAGTACAGCTATCTGTGGATTTTCAACTGTGCGGGGTCAGCACCCCTAACTCCCACATTGCTCGAGAATCAACTGTATGTGCAAACTGATCTTTTTCTAAGTACGACAACAATTCTTAGAAGTAGCATATATGGGGAAATGTAAAGTAAATTAATTCAACCTGTCCTCTCGGAACAGAAATGAAACCATATGCCTGTCGAAACAAAGAGCACTAAATAAAAAGGGTCTCAACAGACAAGAGGACATCTTAGCTATGACTGACTGCTGGCAAAGACAGCCCTTTGTGGGCTCTCGAGCTGGGTGTGCTAGCCCCATGAGGCCCTGACCTCTAGCTCTTTCACTTGGGCCACTGCTCAGGGCTGTTTATGTGGCTGTCACCTTGAGAAATGAAGCAATGTCTCCCCTCATCCCTAACCCTAAACAAAACGCAGGCTTAAATCACTGCTTTCTACAAAATGGGTGGATTCCCAACATTCAGCGTTTCTCTCTTGGATGCACGTGCAGGCACCCTTCCAAGCCCACTGAGTCTCCAATGGGAACTGAATCCAAGGGAACCAACAGGCTGACCCCACACTGCCCACCGCACTGAGTTACAGGCCCTTGGTCTCTGACCCAGGAACGCATGTGTTCTGTGAGCATCCAAGAAACTAACAAGAGAACTCATAAACTTACGAGGAGTAAAACCAAACCCCAGACCCAAGTGCTATTATCAAGTTATCACAGAGAACACAGGAAATGACAGACACATGACTTGTCCACGGGTAGTTGCTGGCTGAAGTTACTGTGAAGTACGAAACAAGGAATGGAGTTGTACCCAACTGACAGTCACTGAGATTCAAAAAACAGCATACTTTGGAGCCTGAGAAATAGGTAGGTTGACTAAAACAGGAAACGTTGGCTGAAACTCAGGCTAACAGAGGCAGTGCGCTTTGTGTTAAGGGTATGGACTCTAAGGCCAGAACTCCCAGTCTGAATGGGCCACATAGTAGCCCCGTGACCCTGGAAAACCATTTAACTTCCTCTGTAAAATGAAGCTTGCAATGGACCCACCTCCTAGAAAAAGCAGTAATGAGTTACTACAAACAACAGTGGTAGGTTCTTAGTAAGAGTTCAACAAGCACTAGTGGTTATTCTTCCCATCACCCCAACTACTTCATCAAGTAACATTCCCCTGGGAATACAGGAACAGGATCCAGGAAGACTTTGGTGAAACAGAGGACTATGAAACTTGGGCCAGCACCAACTCTAACTTCAGTACTCACTAGAATGAGGAGGTCTGAGCATTGGCAAATCACTGCACTTCACTCCCTTCTATCTACCCCCATTTATCCTGTCAACGAATTGTATTGAGCCTCCACGTGGGTCAGACTATGTTCAAGGCACGCAAAATGCCAAAAAGGATTTAGCTGTGAGCAAGAGAATTGTAAAATATTCAGAAAAACATGAAATTCTAGAGAGTCTCTACTCAAGTTGGTTCTCAAATGTCTTTCCTTCCAGCTTTAAATAAGCTGGTACTAGAAAACCTTAACTCTGCAAAGATACAGCCACAGTAGACTTCTTAAAAGAAAGGTCTTAGATCTCAATCAAAATATTGGCAAATGAATGCATACTTGCATGTTTTAAATTTTTTAAAAAGCATGTTATCTGTTTTTTCAGGATTCCTGTTTTAACTAAATTACCAAATATCTATGCAATGAACGGTCCCAATCATGTCAGACTGTATTCAATTGTCATCTAGATATCTTTATCTGGTTGTCAACAGACACCCCCAACTCAACATGTCCAACACCGAGTTTAGTTTTCCCTCCAAATCTGTTCTGATCATGTGTTGCCCACGCTGGAAATTTGGCACTTATTCTCCCAGTCCCTCAGCCATAGAATGTTAACGGAACGTTTCCTAAAGACATGTTTAAAATCCGCTCCCTCTTTTCCTTATCACCACTGTTCCAGTTCTAGGAATGAGCACAGTTTAGTGGACACAATGCAAGTTTTGAATCCATAAACACTTATGCTTTCAGTGTGCTCTGCCGTCAATAGGCTGTGAGGACGAAACTCCCGTGAGATGCACTTCCATACAAAGTCCGCCGGTGCTAACCGTGTCCTCGACGGTTGCTCCACTAGCGCTCGTGGCCGGACCACCTGCCTACCCCATCCCACCAGTATCTGTCCGGGGTCTTGTCGTTGGGCCAGGCCTTCCACGGCTGAGGCCCCACTGCTCAGCGTGGCTAACAGGCCCTCCGGGTCGGCTAGGACCACGCCGCACGTCCCTAAATTGAGGTCAACGCTCACCGGTCCGCCCCTGGGCTCCCGGGAAAACACCGTCAGTGTGCCCGTTCAGTCGCCCTTGCTTCCCGTCTGGGGGCTAAGAGCTCAGGCAGAGAGACCGGGCGAGACGACTGGCCCCGGCCCACGCGTTCTCGCCAGCGTCGCGGGGCTCCCGCTGCAGACCCCTAGGACGGAGCGCGTTACCTGCTGCAAGTACTGGTTGATGGTGATGTGCGCCATGGCGGCTCCCCTCCACCGGATGTGGGCGCGGCCTGCGCGTCCGGCCACGGCCACTTCACTTCCGGCCCGCGGTCCGTCCGGGCCAGCGTCCCTCCGCCCCCGCCTTCCCCGCGCTCTGGTTCCGGAGGGACAGAATCCGCGGGAGCGCGTCCCGGGCCGGCATGGCGGCACGTCCGGGCTGAGGAAGGCCGGGGTCCTCTCTGCGATTCGCCGCCTCTCCTCGGCGAGGACGCCTCGTCCGCGGCCCCTAGGTGCCCGGGCCTGCCCCGGAGCTGACCGGGCCTGCGCCCCGCCGCCCCCTCGGCTGTCGCAGGTTCCGCACGGAGCGCGGCGGACGCGGCGCGGCCCGGCGCCGGGTCGGGGTCAGGCCGGGGTCGGGGTCGCGGTCGCGCCGGGCCGGCCGGGCGGCGGTTGGGCGGCCCGGGGCGGTGCTGACGACAGGCCCGCCCGCCCGCGCGGCCGGGGAGGCGGGACGGGGCGGGGCGCCCGCTGCTTCCCGGCCGCAGCCATGGCCGACGAGACCCCCAGGAAGGGTGCCCTGTCGGCGCTCGTCGGGCACACCAACGGCCTCACCAAGCCCGCGGCCCTGGCCGCGGCCGCCGTGTCGCCCAAGCCCGCGGGCGGCGGCGGCTCCAGGAAACTAGTCATCAAGAATTTCCGAGGTGGGTGCGGGGCGGCCGGCCGGGAAGGAGCGGGGGGGGGGGGGGGCCGGGGTCGCGGCTCCTCCCGCCCGCGGCACCGGCCAGAGGAACCGGGCCGCCCGGGCAGCGCACTTCTTCCGCCGCCAGCCGTCCCGGCAGCGTCCTGCTGTCGCGTGCCCGGGTCAGCCGGCGCCTGCGGACCTGCGTGCGCTTCCCGCTCGGGGCTCGGCGGCGGCGAAGGCGGAGCGGGGCTCGCGCGGCGGCCCGGCGGACCCGGGGGGGTGGCGGGGGATGGTTCTGTGAAGCGCGCCCGCCTCACTCGGGCTCTCCGGACCCACAGACAGACCCAAACTGCCGGACAACTACACGCAGGACACCTGGCAGAAGCTCCACGAGGCGGTGAGAGCCGTGCAGAGCAGCACCTCCATCAGGTACAACCTGGAAGAGCTGTATCAGGTGAGGCCCCGCCGGGGCGGGCGGCGCTGCCGGCCCGCCTCGCTTGCTTGGGTGCTGTCACGGTTGTGTAGGTAACACACCGGTCCAGGGCCAGGAAGTGTGGTGCGGACGCGGGTTAGGTGGTCCTCAGTGTTGTTTCAGAGTCGGAAATGAGGGAAGTAGCGGGAACGCAAGCATCGGCCTTCCGCAAGAACAGTAAGAGTCCTGGGGCGGCGTGTCCCCCGGGTCATTGCGTGATTCATTGGTGGTTCGTGGTTGTGGGATTTTTATTTTCAGGCTTAAGCTGCCTGGAAAGATAAAGTTATGCCATTTCGGGAGAAAGATGTGTTTCTAAGAGCCACACGACTGTCATACTTTTTTAAATAGACGTGATTTGTTATTGTAACTTCACGGTTACATAGGACACTCTCTCTGCGCTTCTGGCTCATAGATTTTCTCATTTTGTGATTGTTGCTATTAAGACATGCAGACAGATTTTGTTACGTTTCATGTAAAGATGTTCCATTTTTAACACAAAAATGGTTAAAAGTACATGTTACTGTTTGCGTATTCCATTTATAAGCAGACTGGTTTCTCTGATCTTCCATTTGTAAAGAATGGCACTCATCAACTAGTCTGTTATCTACGTTTTAGGTAACAATATGATACCACAATTTCTATTAAAGGACTTGAATTAAAATTTTTCTTCTGTTTGCATGAGTGATTACATCATAAAAACAATGGGGATTACAAAAAAGTACAAAGAAGAAAATTAAAACTGTATATACTCCCATCATCCAAAGAAGACTACTGTTGACAGTTTGATACACATACATCCCTTTTTGTTTTAAATCATCATAAGTTTATTCTATTTTTAGATCAACTTTATTAAGGTATAATTTGTACATAATGTGTACTTCAATACATTTTATACTGACGTGTAAATCACCACCACCACAGTCAAGATGTAGAATGTTTCTACGTGAAAAAGTTCGTCTCTCCCCTGATCCACTCCTTGCAGACCACTGATTTCTGTGGCTATATTCCACCAGTCTAGCATCTCCCTTAAGCGGAACCTTCATCTTCCACTTGGGATAGTGCTTGGGACCGTCATGCCTACTGTGTGACAGTAATTTGTTTCTTGGTTGCTGAGTAGTGGGTACCACCATTTCACCAGCTAACAGGTATTTGGGTTTCCAGTTTGGGGCTGTTATGCATAAAGCTGCTATGAACATTAACAGAGATGATTTGTGTGGACATATGTTTCATTCCTCTTGGGTGAATATCGAGAAGTAGGGGCTCAAAGTCCTAACTTTTTAAGGCATTTCATGTTTTCAGAGTGGCTATACAATTTTTTTTTTAAGTTTATTTATTTTGAGAGAGCATGCATGCATGCTTGCTTGCAGGGGAGGGGCAGAGAGAGGGAGAGAGAGAATCCCAAGCAGGCTCTGCACTAAGTGTGGAGCCCAACGTGGAGCTCGATCTCAGGAACCGTGAGATCGTGACCTGAACCCAAATCAAGAGTGGGCCACTTAACCGACTGAGCCCTCAGGCTCTGGTATCTGTACCAGCAGGTGTAGGGGAGCTCCAGGTGTTCTGCAGTCTTGCTAACATGTGCTATTATCAGTCTTTTTGATTTTAGCCACTTGAGTGCGTGTGTAGCGGTCTTTTGCAATTCCATATGAGTTTTAGAATGTTTGCCAATTTCTACAAAAAAAGCCGACTAGTGTTTTGATTAGGATCATGTTGAATTCCAGATCAGTGTGGGGAAAATTGATATCCTGATATCGTGTCTACTGATTGATCACAAGGGATGGCTCTCTGCTTCGTCTTCCTTCATTTCTCTCAGCAGTGCCTTCTAGTTCCAGTGTGTAGGTCTAATACAGCTTCTATGAGGTTTAGCCCTAAGCATTTCATATTTTTTTTAAGGTTTATTTATTTTTGAGAGACAGAGTGCAAGCAGGGAGGGACAGAGAGCGAGGGAGACCCAGAATCTGAAGCGGGCAGCTCAGAGTCCGATGTGGGGCTCAAACCCACAAATTGTGAGGTCATGACCTGAGACGAGGTCAGACGCCTCACTGACTGAGCCACCCAGGCACCCCAAGCATTTCATATTTTTAATTGTATTATAAATAATAGTTTTAATTACTGGTTTTCGCTAGTGTATAGAAATAGAAATTATTTTTATACATTGGTTTGGTATACTGCTCTCTTACCTCTCCTCCAGTGGCTTTTTGTGGATTCCATCAGGTTTTCTACATAGACCATCATGTCGCCTATGAACAGAGATAAGAGATGGTTTTACTTCTTTCTAATCTGCATGCCTTTTAATTCCTTTTCTTACCTCAGTGCACTGTTCAGAACACCAGAATGACGATGAGTAGAAGTGGTAAAAGCAGACAGTTTTTGTTTGGTTCCTGATCTCAGTGGGGAAAGCCTTCTTCAGGCTTTCAGCATCAAGTGTGATGCTGGCTTATCATAAGTGCCCATCATCGGGTTGAGGAAGCTCCTTTCCATTCCTAATTTGCTGAGAGATTCCCAGAAGTGCATGTTGGACTTTGATGAATTCTTCTGTAACCGCTGGGGTGGTCATATGACATTTGTTTTCTTAGTTTATCGCATGGATTGACTCTTCACGTGGCAAGCCCATCTGGCAGCTGCAGGACAGATCTGAGTTGGCAGTGGTGTGTTACCCTTTTTTGTACTGTGGGATTCAGGTTGCTGTCACTTCATTGGTTTTTGCATCTGTGGTCATGGAGGATGTTGGTGTGTTGTTTTCTCGTACTGTCTTTGTCTGAGTTTGTCTCAGAAATGAAGGCCTCATAAAGTGAGTTGCAAATGTTCCCTCCTTTTCGTTTTCTAGAAGAGTTTGTATGGACTTGGTATTATTTTTTCCTTAAATGTTTGAGAGAGTTCCCGGTGAAACCACCTTGGCTTTGTGGAGAATTCGTAAACCACGGACTTCTTTGGTGGGTTTGGAGCTCTTCGGGTAATTCATGTCTTCAAGTCCGCTAATCTTCTGTGGCATCTAATCTGCCCGTAGTGCCATCTGGTGAAAGTTTCATCCCATGCATTGTTTTTCTCTCTAGGGGCTCAATTTGAACCTTCTCAGTATCTTTCCCGTCACTACGTAACTTCTGGACAGAGGGGATACAGTTATAATAGCTGTTTCCGTGTGTCTGTCTTCCAGTTCTTTACTGTCAGCTTCCGGCTGCATTCGACAGCTTTTTCTCCCCTTTAGGTGTTGTGTTTTTCTACTTCATCGCACATCTGATAATCTTTGATTGACTGTCAGACATTGTGAATCTTGATTTGTGGGTAGATGTTTTTGTATTTCTATAAATATTCTTGAGTTTCATTCTGGACATATTAAATTATTTGAAAACCTTTTGATCTTTTAGAGTCCTACTTTTAAGATTTGTTAGGCAAGACTAGAACAGTATTATGTCCAGGGCTCATCGCTCCACAACTGAGTATTCAGGGCCCAGTGTCTTAACGACTTTCCAGTCTGGCTCGTAGGAAGGTGCTGTTCCAGGTCCCATGTGGGCACCAGACCCTGTTGTCCCTTTCCCCATCCTTAGCAGTTTGCTCACACACAGGTGGCGAGTTCTTGACCTCTCCTTGCTCATGTCCATGCCCTCTGTGGCCACACGTCTTCCCTGTAGGCCTTTGTCTCGGAGACTCGAGCCTCAGCTCCCGGCCCCCTCTCCACAGCCTGGAAACAGGGACATAGGAAGGGAGCGTCCGAGCTCGTTTCCCTCCCAGAGGTCGCTGTTATTCACAGCCCAATGTGCGATGCTTCGCAGACTGCTATTTCACACGTTTTGTGTGACATTTGGTTAATTCAGGCAGAAAGGCTAGTCTAGTCCCCTTATTTCATCTTGGCCAGAAGCAGGAGTCCCATCAGGTGTCTGAACTCTCATAGGTTTATTAGTTTAATAAACTGCTATATCTTGCAGCCAGGTTTCTTTATTCTTCTCTTCCTGGAGATTTGACCATCTGGGATCGATTGCCTGTCATCTTTCATAGAATGACTTTGCCATACCTTTTACCCAGCAGTGTAGTTCATAACAGTCGCCACATGTGTTACCATGAATGAACAGTATAGTTTATAACAGTCACTGCACGTGTTATTATAAACACTAGTTCCAGGTGCCCTGGGTGTCTCTGTGCGTCTTGACACCCTGAGGGCTGGGGGTGCTTAGCCCCAAAATGGAATCTCACATTCCATGGGGCATCCCAGGAGGCAGGGGCAGCGGGGAGGCAGGGGCGCAGGCCGGCTCCTGGCCACTCACAGAGAGGTACCCTGATTTCAGGTACCTCTCTGGGGAATGAGCTGCTCAGATCTTTTGGAAGCAAACGGGGTAGAAATAGTAAGTGACATCATTGTGTAGTTATTGAATGTTTGCCCTATCCTGATCTTGTGATAAAGCAGTCAGTGCATTTACCTGGTGTTTCAAAGTACAGTTGAAGTTTTTGCTGAGGTGGTGTGGTATATACTTCGTGAAGAATTTTGTGTGAAAGTGACAGTTCTCACCAAAGTATGAAAGTTTTTTTAGGTTTTTGTGTGTGTGTGTTTTTTTAAGGAAGTTTTCAGGATGATTTGAGGGAGAAGCTTTTACGTTTTGATATTGATTAGTCTTCCCAAAGTGGGGTCTCTTCTCCCCCCATCAAGGCATCCCTTACCACGTGGACACTTTAGGAGGCCTCCCTGGAGGAGAAATTAGCTCCCGTGTGTCTGCTACAGTCCACCTGTTGTTTCTCTGTAGGAGGGAGGTTCAAAGTGTGGTGAGAGGAGAGTCTGCACAAACGTATGCCCCGTCCACACTTTCCTCCGACAGAGCTAAGGCGAGGAGACTTTCAATGCCCAGATCTTTTTAGTCTGTCTTTAAAGATCTGAGTTTAGGTCTGGAATT
Organism: Panthera uncia; assembly: GCF_023721935.1. Taxonomy (NCBI): domain Eukaryota; kingdom Metazoa; phylum Chordata; class Mammalia; order Carnivora; family Felidae; genus Panthera; species Panthera uncia. The sequence continues at coordinate 79,171,690 of NW_026057576.1, forward strand.
AACACCTGTGGAAAAAAGTTTATCTTGTGTGTCTCCTGCCTATACGTTTTAGTCCTGTTTGCCAGCATAGTGGACAACAGATAACTGAAGTCTGCATTTTCGACAAGGGTTTCAGGGAAAGGGCTAAGTGCTGATTTCAGGCACTTTTGATGCCCAGAAACAAAGCCATCATGGGAGACTTACTGTTCTGAGGAAAACCATGCTGTCCTGAGTCACGGACTAAGGTCTCCGAAGTCTTCCTGCTTGGTGATGATTTAGTGAAGGGGAATGTGGGGTTAGGTGTTAAGTGTATTAATAAGATGGCTCAAACTGATCAGACTGATTGAAAAGGCCCGGAAAGTAGTAGACACATATAAACATGTTATTTGATGGACCGATTTGAGAAAGTAACAAATTAATCAATAGTGAGCTCCATACAGAAGTTGCTCAAAAACAGAGGTGAATATCCAAACTCAAATCTATTCAGCTTAATAGAAAGAATTTCATAAATCAGCAGTTCTGAGCACTCAGTGGGATTAGTCGTCTGTGTTCAGGAGTTGACTGTGAACATCTGGGAACTGGGAGTCAGGGTCGGTACTGCCCCCCACGCTGCCCATGTTGGCCGTAAAGCCCCCATCCAGGTGACTTCCGATCCCTCTCAAACATACTCTCTCACTCAGATCTGAGCTGTAATTTAATTTCTGCATCGTTCTGTACTCGTTTCCTACAGGCAAGAACCCCATTAGCGCTTTCTTCCGAGCGGTGAGTTCATCACCTTTCAGTGGGCCCACGATTGAGTAGGGTCCGCCTTCAAGACCAAGTATCACTTACAGAGGGGACATAGCTGCCCCCCACCCGGAACTGTGCATGTGTGCCAGGAGAGCACTGTGCCGGCCTCCGGCTGTCAAGTGTGAGCTCTGGCGTGGCCACGGCCTGTGCGCCTCTCTCTGTAAGGTTGGCCCGGGTGTGATTTTCCCCAGGGCTGGGGACTGGCTCTCATTTTCCCTTCATCTACATAAATATGTGCTCCTAGTATCTGCCTGCTTTTCTCTTTTACGATTTCTCACACTACGGTACCCTCCACTCCTTTTTCTGTCTGGTCTCAGCTTTGGCCTTCGAGACTTTCATGAAACAGATCGTCTTCCAGGACCGTGTGCTCTCATTTCATTGCTCCCGTGCGTTCCCCCCACCCCACGGCTCTCTTTAATGTCCTGTTGGATATTCCACACTCAGGGCCAAGTATGCTGGGGGCTGCAGCTCCACCCTGCACAGGGACCGGTGTCTGATCTGCCGTATGCCCATCTGTCTGGCTTCAGTGCACTTGTCTGTCCCAACACAGACGACAACCTGGAGAGGGCTTGGGTGTGGAGGCCTGGCAGACTTAGATTACAGAGCTGTGCCTGGGCAGTTTGGACAGGCGGCTTCCTCCATGGCTGAGTGAAAGCGAGGAAGACACTAACACAGGGCTTCTCCCCCTCCTGTCATCCTTGGATTAGCTGAATTCCTTCTGTCTGCTGTGCCTCTTACACATGTGAGGGGTAATGTGAAACACACCGTACCGTTGGACTCCCAATTCACACCCCACAGCGGGCACTTCTGCGCCCCAAAGCAGGACTCTGTCTCCAGCACTTCTTTTGGGGAGGGGGCTTGTATGTTGTGGTGCTCCTGTAACTGACAGAAGAGTCAGCCAGGGGCCCTGCTGGGCCGCACTCTCTCTTCCCAGTGAGGGTGCCTGTAACATGAAGACACCAGCAGTGACTCAGCAAAAGACACTGAGAAAGGACAGCACCCACAGCAAACCTGTCTACGCCAGGGTTTGGCTGGTGCTTGTAAGAGGCCCCCAGGTTCTGTTTTAAGAAAAGATCTTAAGTGTGCTTCATGTAAATAGTAAATATGTGCCAAAGAGGACATAGATGAGAAAGGTGTTGTAAAATCAACAGTGACAGCATGTCACAACTGGGGTAAGATTGTTTTGAGGACACTGACTCCTCCTTCAGGAATGAGAGCAGGCAAAGTGGTTCCGTGAGTGAGATGTTCCGTGAGGGACACGTACTACCAAGCTCATCTTGATTTTTACCAAAGAAAATACGTTTTCTTCATGTATTGCATCAAAATCATTTCATAATAATTATGCTTATGGATCTCCCAATAATTAAGTTACTGGAGCAAAAGCATTTGTCAGCAGGTTATTTTGGGTTTTCAGAAACACAAGGATAGATCTTTGAAGTATAAAGATAGGACTACAAAGGGAAGGAATTACAGGGTTTGAGAAAGAAATTCGGGGCTTTAAACAGTGTAGATGAGCCCTTATTTGTAGAGCAAGGCAGCACGTAGGGGAATGCCGTATTGTGCTATTGCACTGATAACAAACTTGCTAAAAAACAAGTTATAATTTTTAATATCTTCATTCCGTGTTCCCTTTTGACCTTTATGAATGTGCATGTGTTTTATACAATAGTGATTACTGTATTTATTTAATTTATGTTAATAGGTAGCAATCTTATAATCCTAAACATGGGAACTATTAATATTTACAAGTCTTGCTACAACAAATAGCTTTATAAAAACTTAAGTTACCTATTTCCTCAGGAATATAGTATTTGATTTAAATTCAGATTCTGAAGTGTTTCCCCCATATTTTTTTAGATGGTTCAAAACTAGTCAGTAGAAAAAACTACACTTCTGTTTTTAGTATCTCACTTGGATTGAATGAGATGCTGGTTTTGTACATGAAACTGGAAAAGAAATGTTATTAGAACCAGTGAGAATATGCAACCATTATTTTTTGATGTGGATAAAGGTATTTTAAGAAAAATGTTTCTGCTTAAAAAACTTGTTTCTTCATTAACTTAAGACAAGCCTAAATAAATTACACATGCAGCCTGCAGAAAAATATGTAGGAAACAAGTACAGTGTAGCTGTTGTGGCCTGGGCACTCAGGAGCGTCCTCGCTGCGCTACGGGCAGAAACTGCCCTGATGCTCGCCCACCTGTGTGGAAGGTGGTCACTGAGGGTCCGGAGCAGTGATTTCCTGACCTGGTTGCATGTTATAATCATCAAGGTAAACTCATCCACCTTTCCAGTGTCTTCCACCTCAGATGAATGTATGGGAACATCCAGGTCTGTTTTAAAGTCCCCAGGTAAGAGTGGTGAGTGGCCAGGTTTAGAGACTGCTGCACTAGAAAAAAAATAGGGCATTGTAGATGCTCAGATGTGTGCAGGGACGCCGCGGGGTCCCAGGTGTCATGGGCTGACATAGGTGTGCCGTCCAATCTGTGCTCGGTATTAGTTGTTGTTACCTTTTTTACCAGACCCTTCCTGGATTCCAGTAGTCCGACAATAATCACCCTGAACTTAAACATAACAGTTTCTTTGTAGTTTTTATAAGTATGAAGGGGGTGTTTGTCTGTTATGATTGTGATTTTATTTACATACACAGGTCTTTTTAAAGAACGATTTTGTTATTCATGGTGAATAATTCACTTGTTCCTTTTGTTTTTAGGCTGTTGAAAATCTCTGTTCTCACAAAGTCTCCCCAACACTCTACAAACAGCTGCGCCAGGTCTGTGAAGATCATGTCCAAGCACAGATCCTTCAGTTTAGAGAATATCCTTTTTTTGGCTCATGAGTTTCTATGCATTACCTAAATCTCTTGAGGCTGAACATTAATAGGATAAAGAAGTAGTGACTGTTGTTAGTATTAAAACAACAGCTTTCAAAATTCCCATTTATTTATAAAACAAAACCTAACATTTGTTTCACATGACCTAATATAACAGATTTTTTTAAGTGGAATTTTTATTATTTACATTATTTATCTGATTAAAGCAAAAGAGTGTCCATTTATTGGGTATGGTTGAAGTGTTTAGGAAGACTTCTGAGAAATGTCTTAATTCTATTCTGCTGTCCTTCATTCTTGTGAAAAACCATCTATATTAGTTATCTCTGATGCATAACAAATTTCCCGCAGACTTGGCGACATAAACAAGCACCCGTTTGTAGGCTCACGGTTGTGTGGGTAGGGAGTCCCAGCTCGGTTCAGTGGGTTCTCAGCTCAGGGTGTCACTGGCTGAAACCGCGGGCTGGCCGGTCTAGGTTTTCCCACAGACCGCCTTCCAGGCAGAACTCCTGTCCCTCTGTTGCAGGACTGATGTCGCTCTCAGCCCCTGGAGGCTGCCCTTGGTTTTTTGCTTCAAGGCCTCTTCTTTGACAGCATGGTTAGTTGCTGCTTCTGAGCCAACAGAAGAATGCCCCTCTCTGGTCTGCTGAGACAGAGTCTTCTGAGATATAACCCACCATATTCCCAGCCCGCCCACCAGTCAAGGGAGGGCAGTCTAGGCAAGTAGGTGGCCGGGCATCTTCGAGTTTTGCCAGCACACCACGCAGGACCAGTGTCTGCCAGGGAGACGGGGCTCCTTACATCCTATCGACAGTCTGGCCTCGGCCCAGTGCTCCAGCCCACCCCCACCCCTTTATTAGTCTCGTTGGGAAGGAACTAGGAAGTGGATTTAATATTACAGACACCTGCTTATGACTGCACTTTTCCAGGTCTCTTTCTTAATTTGCAAAAGTAGGTAGTTGGAGCCTGCTCATTTCTAACTCTTGTTCTAGCTGAAGGAGTCCTTTCTGTCCCATCACCCTTCCCTTGAGAAACTAAAGCATTCAGAGTTTGCTAAAATCTCTCAGGGCAGCTGCCACAGCTCTGTCACCTGCTGTCGAAGCTCTGGATTATCCATGGCAATGAAGCCCACATGGCCTAGAGCAAGGGGGTCTTCCCGTAAATGGGTGAGCAGAGTCCATTCTGGTTCTATTGTATTGGCATCTGTAACTGCACCTGTGCAGTATTTTCCGGCAGAGCTCTTTCCTACCAGAAATCATGAGTCCATTCAGGACAAAGGTGACCATACCATTGGACCTTTGGAAGATGGCCAGTATGCACCACGTCTCTGAGGCATCCTCTGAGGACACACAGAGGCTCCTCTCCTACCTCAGTGCCACAGCACAGGATTCTCAGAGGCTGGGTGATGGATCCAGGAGCCCATCTGAGATGCTGACTTCTGAAAAGGAGCCTGACTCCCAGGCTTCCCGGAAGTCAGCAGATTCCCAGGTGTCCTCTCCTAGACCTGCAAGTTAGGCTGAACTTCCCAGAAGTCACCAGCAGATTCCCAGGTGTCCTCTCTGGGACAGGCACATGTTAGGGTGAACTGCTGTGATTGTTCCTAACCCAGCTGTCTCAGCTTACTCAAGACTACTTCATGATTACCTGATCAAACTATCCTCCTGCCAGTTAATCCTACCTTGTGGGTTACAGGAATGTGTTCATTAATTCAGTCATTCAGCAGGGACTTCCTTCCTGTCCAGACCTCTATCCGACAGTAGGAAATGATGGCATCGCCTCCTTTCTGCCCTCCCAGTAGTCCTGGTGCTGAGATAGAGGCGGGGGGCAGGGTCGTTGCATTTCCTTGATGCGACAAAACCATGTTTCTAGAAACTACGATGTATTTCATTAAAGAAAAAAGATGAAAAGATACTCTGCCATATGAATTGTCATTGGTGTGAGGCATCTTGAGTTCCAAGATATTAAGTTATTAGAATCAGGGACAGGAACTGCAGTGCAGGAAGCAGCTGGGGCAGAGCTTTCCAGAGGAGGGTACACTGGAGTCCCATCATGGAGGACCAGTGGGGTGTGGCCAGCCAGAGGGAATGAGCCATCGGAGAGGGGCGCTTGTGGGGCGCTTGTGGGACACTTGTGGGACAAGGCCAGAACCTGGGCACACTGGTGGAATTTGAGGCCGTAATTCTGAGTTGCAGCTTGGGTTTGAATCTTTGCGTACGCTCTGAAAGGTCTGGACTTAAGTGCACATCTGAGGGCCCCTGCAGGTATTTGAAGCAAGAATCCAGTGCAGTTGTATCATGTTTGGCAGTGATACGGGCAGGATGAGACTGGTGACGAGGTGGGCCAGAGGTAGCACTTCCTTATTTCAGAGAAGGGGGCGGGGCGGGGCTGGAAACAGGAGTGAAGTAGGTTCTGGCCCTTTAGAGCTTAAACCCCAGGGAGACTGACAAGGGCATAAAGGTAGGCATTTATGGGTCAGGGTGGTGGGAGTTTTTAAAGGCTCGGATAAGCCCCTGGGGTGTAAGGAAAGGGCAGTCAGGCGCGCACCCGCCCCCAGGAGGGGCTGTGTGCAGGGGGAGGGGTGGCTGATGGGGGACACAGTCCTGCCCTCGGAGCTCATTTTGCTGAAAGGGTGGGTAGCCTTGCCAGACTTCAAGGGGCTGAGCAGCAGAGCTGTTGCAGATGCCCAGGCCCTGCAGGAGTACTCCAGGGAGAGCATGCTGGGGTGTCTCTGGTCTCTGGGATGTTCCTGTAGTTTGTATGTGGCTGCTTTCTAAGGTCCAAGGACTGCTCCCTCCGCTGTACTGGCCGCATGCTGCTGGTGAGGACAACGGAAGGAGTGCTCAGGGAGGCCAGGAAGCCCCTGGTAGACAGGTGGTAAAGGACTCCTATGGAATTGAGTCAGCTACTGTGATTTTCTTACAGTACTGACTCTGTTCTTTCATTCATGTGTTTGCATTCTGCACTTACCTGCTCCTTTCGAAATAAGTTTCCTGCTATTGGTGATAGGCCTTTCCCCACGACCACGGCTTCCTGCACATGCACGCCTCAACCAAAAGCAGCGCATGCCGAACCTGGCATCACTCGGTGCAGAAAGGAGGCTGCGCCACGCACCCAGGCTGAGTTCAAAAGCTCCTCTTCTATGACAGCAACCGGCTCTCAGTGGAATCTGAGCCGGCCAGCACCTGTGCACAGAACTCACTCTTCCCACCCCCAACTCAGCTCTAGGGCATCGCCACTGTGGTGAACCACAGAAGGGCCAGCCTGCCAGCCTGCGGCGTCCGTGTGGAGTCCCACATAGCAGCAGCGTGGTCTACACGGCAGAAGGACAGAGGTGACCGGCGTGTTCACGATTTCCTGTGTCTTCCTACTCCGTAGATGACGGCAGGCTTTGGGCTTCTTTATGAAGACCCTCCGTGAGCAGCGTGTAGCCCGCGTGCACGTGTGGAGCGCCGGCAGCAGGCTGGGTTTGTGTGTCTACACGGCGCAGCCCTCGGTTAGTGCTGCGGCTCAGAGGTGAACATGACAGGCTTCCTGCCTCTGTGGACTTTGTAGGCTAATGAGGGAGGCAATAATTCAATCGTCCAAACCATGAACTGTGACAAATGTTGTGGCAGAAAATGTCCTCTGCGGTCATAGCAGGCAGACCTGATTGGGGTGAGGGGTGTCAGGTGGTGGGCCGGGGTGAGGGCGGCTTGTCCTTCTGCACACTCTGCTGGGGTAGGAGAGTGGGGTAACCCGGCTTAGACAGCGTGGGCGAAAAGAGAACCAGTCACTCTTCTACTTGGCGTGGGCGCTGTCTTTTGGGTTTCTTCCTTCTTGTTGAATCCTTGTAGTCACGGGCACATGTATTCGCACTTTGCCACGGGGTATTCCGTGTTTGCTGTTTGACACCTGACCGACCCCTCTCAGTACACTGCTTAAAACCTTAGCTAGGCCTGGCCCTTCTCCAGACAGGAGGGGACAGTGTTGGGAGCCTATGATGGCAGGCGGTATGTCTTAACGCCCCGAGAGTGCTCATGTGAGGCTCTGGGCTTTGGTATGTAGAGGGCTGGAGCTCGGTGCATGCCGGCCTTACTGTTTCGTACTGTTTTCCATGGGAAACAACCGCAAGTGATGGCTTCACCCGGCTAGACACATCTCGTGTAGTAAGCCCTACACGCAGGGCCGCTCCCTCCCAAGGAAGCCCTGTGCCGGGCCGAGTGCTGCTTGCTCGCTTTTGGCGCCTGCACCATCCGGCGGTGTGGGACTGGCTAGTGGGAGTCTCACCCCGGGCAGCCCCACCTTCCGACAGAGCCTGGCCCCCCAGCTGATGCAGACTGCCCTGGAGACCTGCCAGGGTGTCAGCAATTGGCTTGTGTCCAGCACCGGGTGCCAGAGCTGCTGGGTCCCTGCTACATGTGCTTGTGACTTACTCTTCATTTTTTTAGACTGTCTGTGTCAGGTTCTCATATTGTAGGCCACTGTAAATTTGAGCAGTCATAAAAGATTTCTTCCGGAATAACATGTTAACCATTGAACGACTAGGTTTTTGCTAGGATTTACTATTTGTGATTTATTAGCAAAGCCCCAGGAGAAAATAGGATGTGTGGCCAGGACCACTGTGGCTGAGGTCAGCTCTCCTTACTTGGATGACAAGGATGCACGTGTGCCCGTCAGTTCCTTACAGCTTCCTGATCTTCTGTCCTCTTTCCAAAGTCCTGGTTGTGTCCTCCCCTCCACTGGCTCCCCTCGCTCCATCAGACCACCTTGCCGACTGAAGACTCTGACACCTGTCTGATTTCACAGCTCACGCCCTGGCCCATGCGCTGCTTCTGTATGTGCTGTGGATTTTACATGTAACCTCACACCAGCTCTGAAGAAACCGAGGTCAAGGGAAGTTCATCGCTGGCCCAGGGTCCTGGAGCTGGGACTGTACAGAGGGAGCAGCATGTGTATCGTGTGGTTGGGGAAACTGGAGGTGCACAAACGTGGGGAGTTTTGTAAGCCACAGGCAGCGTGTAGACGTTTATGACAATGACTTTGCCCAAACCTGTGAAGGCCGTGCTGGATGCATTTGGCTGTAGTTTGCTCTAGGAGTCCGTGTTGGAGTTCTCTTTTTTCTATAAGCAGTATGTTGAGCCTTCTTAAAAAACACATCCTAATTATCGAGGTGAGAGTGTTCTCATGCGGTGCATGAATGAGACTTCATATCGGTTCTCATTGAGAATATAGGTTAAAGTTAAACCTCAGCCACCTCCCTCCAACTGCCTGTTCTCTGGTGCTATTAATAGTCGACCTGCTTTGTCACCACTGGAACAGTGCAGGTTGGGGTCTGTCCCCACCACCCTTTGCAGGATAGGCCCTTAGGTCCAGCCACCCAGATTCGTGAAGCCTGTGACCTGGTGGTTAATTCAGCCAGCAGGGCTCTACAAGGAACCTGGCCATAACAGCAATGAGGGGAACGGGAAAGTTAGGGGGGTTGTGGCTGGAGGCTCATCACAAATTGGGAACACAGTTCAGCAATGCAGAAAACCTGCACCTGTGGTCCCTCTGGTCCTTCAGTATTCTTTTTTTTTTTTTTTTTTAAGTTTGTTTATTTTTGGAGAGGGAGAGAGAGAATCCCAAGCAGGCTCTGCACAGTCAGCACAAAGCCCCATGCAGGGCTCGATCTTACAAACCATGAGATCATGACCTGAGCTGAAGTCGAGTCGGACACTCAACCGACTAAGTCACACAGACGCCTCTGGTCCTTCTGTATTCTGACAACAAAATGATGTGTAGATTCTGTGTCAAGAGCTGCAGTTATGGGGTTAAAGCTGTAATAATTGGCCAGCATTTCTAAAGTTTTCCTTAGCAGGTCTGCACAGACTCACTAGATAGTGTTTTATTTTTAAAGAAGATTAACACCTGCTGGCAAGATCATTGCAGACAAATGGTAAGCGTATTGACTTTTCTGTTAACCCTGGTTTTAGGGACAGTGTGCTGTCCCATAATCTCCATAATCTTCATCGGTAGAGCCCAGTGTCTGGTCTCACCAACGCACTTCCTCTTGGTCCTGTTCACCCTCTCCTGTAGCTAAGCAGGAAGGGGATTGGGTAGCTGGGAGGGTGTGCCCCTTTCAATCCAGCTGTCCCCCCCCCCCCCCCCTTTCTAACCAAAGATGGCCTCGTCCATCTTCCCTCACCCATCTGAGGACAGTGTGGGCCAGACTGTCGGCCGAGATAGGGAAGTGCTGTTTGGGATTCTGTTTTGGGTCAGATGCTGCCATCCAGCTCAACATAGTAGGACAATAGGGCAGGGAAAAGCTGCCTGTGTGAATGGCTGCATTTCTGGATTGGGGCCAGCTGCTAATTTGACCTTCAAACCCACCTGACAGCCCACGGTACCTGAGCTGATTCCTGAATGGGTCTCTAAAGTTTTTCTTAATCCCACTTTATACCTGATAATCAAGCCTGACTTCCAGGTTTTTACTGTAACTGGACAGCCAAAGTCTTAGACTTTGCAGATGTATTGATTCTGATCTGTTTTTATGCATGTGAGTTTTTAGCATGACCTGGCTGTGGGGGAAAACATGGTAGTAGTACCTTTCCTAATAAGGAGGTGAGTAGGGGACAATGAATGAACCTCTTTTCCAGGCCAGGCACCTGGTACATGGTCAGAATAGATAAACGTCTGTTAGGAAGGCTGTGTTAGGAGAATCACAAGGTTCCTGGTGGTCCTGTGTCATCTTCACTCGGCTTGCAAAAGAGAGTCAAACACGTGGCCAAGAGCCTCATGCCGATGTGACAAGGACTAATTATTTAAAAAGCTTAGAGCATCTCTTCAGGTTTGTGAGGTTTACCACATCAGGCAGGAAGTGACCAGATTTCCCTTATAGTCAGATTTTCTGGACAAAAGAGATGAAAATCAAATACCAAAGGAGCAATTAAATTTGGGGAAATAATCATGAAGGTTTTGGTGGGGAGAATCCTCAAGAAACAATTACTGCAAGATTTGAGACAGCCACCAGTTATAGTTCAGAAGGCCTGCTCTTGGATATTTAGTTAGTAAGTTACATAAATAAATGCTTTTCTAATTGCCAGATCATGATCAGAAGTATTTTCCTGTTTTTGGACCGCACTTACGTACTGCAGAATTCCATGCTTCCTTCTATCTGGTGAGTGTCCTGGTCAGTAGGGCCGTGTCTGTGCTCCTTCATGTCAGCCAGAATCACTAGCGCACCTGTCCAGGCCCAGGCGTACCTTAGCCCCGGAGTGAGGGGGCCGAGCCGGGCCGGCCACGCCCAGGAGGAGCCCCTTGGGGCACCCTGACCAGCTTGCAGTGAGTGTCACAGTACAGGTGGCAGGCAAACACAGCAGGACTGTGGGAAGCCACATTTCTGTCCCTGGGCGCTGCACGCCAGGGCCATCTGGAACCAAGGGCACACGGTTCACCTCGGCTGGGACGGAGAGGCCCAGGCGCTCACTGACTCCAGCAGCGCCCTGCTCTGAGAAGACCGAGGCTGGTGAGGTCATGGCCCGGGGCCCTGAAGTCCCCCACAGCTCCCCATCCGGCTGACCAACCACAGATACGGAGACCTCGTTTCAGTCTGCTCGTCAATCACACAGCATCTTTCAGGGACTCCCCGCCCTGTGACTCTGGGTGCTCGTCACTGACTTCCACACCCTGTTGCTGATGCCATTCGCCACTCCACATGCCCCTGAGGCTCCCGCTCCTGCCTCCTGATCAGACTTGTCCCTGATGTCGCCCTCGGCTTCTTCCCGGTCTCTGTTGGCATAGAAGCCCATTCTCCAATTCCCTTTAAACCCAAGTTCTTTAACAAGGTGCTTTCTTTTCAGTTTCCTCTGCGTCTGTTTCTTCTGACCTGAGGCATGGACACCGCCCTTCCTGAGGTGTCCGTGACCCCTGCTTACCAGACCCATGGACACTTTTTGTCTTTATTTCATGTTCCCGCCCATCTGTGCAGCTTTGGACACTCCTGGTTGGATGTCTGTCCATCCTCAGCACCACTTTGCCCCTCGTTCTCTTACTGGCATCTGCACCTGCACTGTGCTAGGCTTCCGCACGCGGCTGCAGAAAGGGTAGCCTTTGTTCAAAGAAACAGCAAGCATGTAACTGAAGATAATGGAAAGTCACATGGTTGCTACTCTACAAAGCACTGTTCTAAGAGTTTTGGCACCTGCTCCTTTAGTCTGTGGTACAGCTCTGCAGGGGATGACCATTATCGCCTCCACTCTACAGACGGAGAAACTGAGGCAGAGAGCTCCCAGCTTGTGGGGCTGCCGGGTCGGAACTGTTCATTTGTGAACATAGTTTATAACATAACGTGTCGTATAAACTGTAAGCCCTGCTTACAGCCTAGCGATAGCAGCCTCGGGCCACTGTCAGACAGAAAACCTGAGCGGGACAGTGCAGTATGAGACGCCCCAGGCAGGATGCGGAAGGAGGCTGAGCCCTGGTCTGGGCCTGAGCTTCGCAGAGCCAGCAAGACTGGTGAGGGGCTGAGGTAGGAGAGGTGGTAGTGGAGGGGAGGGGGCAGCAAGTTTGAAGTGTGGTCTGTGTGGAAACAGGAGCCGCCCAGGACGCACAGGTTGTGGGGGAGGCGGAGACGTGGGTCAAGAAGACTGCTCGATGGCTTGTGGGGAGCAGCTGAAGCCGGAAGCGGAGATTGAGATTTTAGGAAGAAGCGGAGCAACAGTGAACACTTCTTCCATACCGCACCTGCTACTTGCCTCGCCCAGCGTGGAAAGGGTTTACGGGCGTAAAGCAGTGTGTGTGATGCCATTTGCGGTTAGGGAAGGACAGGCAGAGACCCAGAGGCACCATGAGTAGGGGGTGGGGTCAGGAGTCAAACCCAGGCGGCCGGCTCGAGCCCCCACGACTGACCGATGTGCTTGACTGCTGTGTCCTCCAAGTGCACACGAGACCCAGGCCTGCACCTCCTGCAGGGAACCAGAAAGGCCTTTTGTGGTGTGCACTGGAGGAAAGGCTTCACCACAGGTGGGGCTCCCCAGAATCCGCACTCACCTGTCTACTGCTCACCGCCCCCCACTGCCCGTTCAGAAGACCCTGCTGGGTCCAGGCACTGAGTTGTGTCTGTCTGCTCGGTATCTGGCTCCTGGGGGACCTGTGGAGGTGTCTGAACAGAGCACAAGACCTTTTATCCCGTGGTGTCTGCACAACCGCTGAGAGCTGGTTTCCTCCTGAATTCCTCAGCAACAAGCCGAGCGTGTGGTGGCCTCTTCGCAGTGCAGTTTCACACTCCATCCGCCAACGGAGGGGATCGAGTGCTGTCAGAGGAAGAGGTGTATGGCAAGCTCTGGAGAGGGACCAGAGACGGAAAAGGGAAGGATAGGGCCAGCCGGGTGGCGAGTGTGTGATCCCGCCCCAGGAAGAAGGATGTGAGCTGTTCCCAGATTGACGTACTTCTCAGTGATGCCTGACCCACCCCAGGACACAGCCTTGATAAGAAAGCAAATACAAGGCACAGTAGGCTGGCCACAAATGAAAACACAACAAAGGAGTACTTGACAGGTGGATTGAGAGAATTAGCAAATCAACAGTTTGGGCTAACAGGCACAGCATAGCTTGGAGCTTCACCTGGAACTTCTAAAATGAAACTAAAATTTAGTCTTGTTTTTACTGTTTGTACAGGGATATGGGATTGGAGCTTTTTAGAAACCATATCATTAGTGATAAAATGGTTCAGAGTAAAAGTATTGACGGGATTCTGCTATTAATTGAACGAGAAAGAAGTGGTGAAGCCGTGGATCGGAGTTTGTTAAGAAGTCTGCTGAGTATGCTCTCTGACCTTCAGGTAATCTGTCCTGTCCTAAACATTTACCAATAACTCCTACTAGTCTGTGTCTATATCTGTTGAGTTTGCTGTCTGACCTCGGGTAATCTGCCCTGTCCTAAACGCCCCAATACTTCCTGATAGTCTGTACTACTTATACCAAAATAAACTGGTGTATGAAAGATTTAAATGCAAAAAACTAAAATAATAAAAGTGGCTGTTAAAAATGAGCAAGAGGAGTGACTGTCAGGCTAATGCCAGATCAGGAACCACAGAGGAAAGTGCCCTTAGGACACAGACCCAGTGCTCCAAGGCCAGGGCCGTGCCTCCTGCCCAGGCCCTTAAGGAGCCCATGCGCTGGGCCGATCTCCCAGGCCTCTGGAGGAGAGGCACACGGGCAACTCCTTAGGGCCAAGTCACCGCAGCCATGCTCCCTCAAAAGCTTGGATTATCAGCACTTCCAAAGGTAGGTTTCTTTTCTGTAATTGGCCAGTAACTTTTCTCTTTTCTTAGGTATATAAAGATTCATTTGAAGTGAAATTTTTGGAAGAAACTAATTGTTTATATGCTGCAGAAGGCCAGAGATTAATGCAAGAAAGAGAGGTAAGACAAGGAGGTACTTCTGAGTCACCTTATTTCTTTTTAAAGAAGTGCGTTTAAGTTAATTTTTAAAAGTTTGTCTTTCCACATTCACAAACATTTTATAAGAAATCTTCTGAAAGCCACAATCTAGCTGAAATTCTCAGTAACAGGCTTCATTGTTCTTACAGTAAAGACTTAATTTCTTATAACTTAGAAACTGTTTTTTTAAATGTTTATTTTCAAGAGCAAGCACGAGTTGGGGAAGGGCAGAGAGAGAGGAGGACAGAGGATCCAAAATGGGCTCCAGGCTATCAGCACAAAGCCCAACGCGGGGCTTGAACTCCCGAACTGTGAGATCATGACCTGAGCCAAAGTTGGGCACTCGACCGACTGAGCTGCCCAGGCGCCCCTTGACTTAGAAGCTTTTTTATTGCCCTTCCCCTGCCAAGTGAAAAAGCCAGTAAGGTAGCTTCTACATGTAAAGTAACAAGTTAAAACAAGAGGATAAAAGGAAATCTTAACTGTAAAAATGACCCAAGCACACCCCAAATCTTCCATTTGTATGAGGCTTTGGAAAAAATTACCCAAAAGACCACAGGAAAAAACATATAACAGTAGCCATATGAACCCAAAATCTTGGCAAGCAGTTAGAGCAGAGACTGAAGGAAGCTCCTGGGGACCCTCCCCCAAATGTTGATCGTTGTCACGCAGGATGGACTGACCGTTGGTTCTCCATCCCGGTTTTGGAGAGGACACAGGACACATTATGTGCGGTACCCAGCCTTGCTGCCACCACTGGGTCAGAGCGCTAGAGACCGTATTAGGGGGCCCCCTAGGCCGTCAGGTGACAGGAGAAATGCCCTTTGCCTCTGGAGATCTTCTGCATCCGTGCTGTTTGGCCTCCCCAAGTGAACACCCAGTCTGTCGATTAGCTTTTGCTGACCCCACTCGTTTGGGGCCAGGGGATGCTATCAGGCCTGCACCCTCTGACCTGAGTGCTGCTGCTCGCCTGCGCATAGGGCCTCAGTGATGGCAGGGACCCAGGGCCTCGTCCCAGGAGCTTGACAGTGAGCGGGACACAGCAAAGAAGGGCTGCCCTGTCCTCACTCTAGAGGTCACTTTTACTCTCCAGAACTGAGTTTCAGGAAACTCTGTGCTATGTATCCTGCCCACCTTCACGCCCCCGCTCATCTGATACTTGCCTTGAATATATAAGGTGGGTTTTTTTGTTTTTTTAATTTTTCTGTGGACAACAGTGTTTCAGCTTCTTGGGTAACATCAAGAATCTTTGTTACTTAAAAAAAAAATAAAATCTTTGTTACTGACATGTTTAAATGTTGTGTTTGGAAGGTTCCAGAATATCTTAACCACGTAAGTAAGCGTTTAGAGGAGGAAGGAGACCGAGTAATCACGTACCTAGACCACAGCACACAGTGAGTACCATTCATTTACTCAGTTCTCACGGCATGGCCGTAGCCTGCCCTGTTCCTGGCTGTTTATTGAAATAAATGCTGTCTTCTTGGACTCAGCCAGTACTATCAGAGTATCTTTGTTGTTAGCACGTTTTGCTTATGTTATTTGTGATTATCCAGCACCTGTGAGTCACAAGTGCCCTGTTGTGAGTTCTCAGTGAGTTCTCATCCGAAAGGAGTACTTGAGGCTGAGGAACTTGGCATCTTGGGGTTTAGTAACAAGGGATTCTATTTATGTTGATGGAGTATAATTGAGTGTCGGGCACTTTGGGTTGTAAACTTTTTGTTAGATGTGGAATGTAGCTGTAATTTTTATTTATGGTATTAAGTCACATTATTTTTTCTTCTCATCTAATTTTTGTTTTCTCTAAACCTGAAGTTGGTAAGCAGCTAGGGAAAAGTAAAAGAGAAAACTTGTGTGGATGTCTGTTTCTCACCCTGCACGTAACATTTATTCAAGTGAGGAGAGTTAAGAGAAACCAGAGATAGAAGAGACTGAAGGGTAGAAAGTGCAGTGGGGCAGGCAGGATGAGAGGGGCACCGATGTGGCACCTTGAGAATACAGAGAACAGAGGGTCAGGAGAGGAAAGGTGAGCTTGCTTTAGACATTTGAGGGGCCCATGGGGAGCCCCAGGTCTACATAGAAGGATGGTCGTGCTGAAGCCAGGACAGCTGTGTTCCAGGTCCCCTGGGGACCAGGGAGTCACAGGGGCTGGAGGTCGGCAGCAGGGATGCACAGGGAGTATGAGGGAAAATGATGTACCAGTAGGTCACATCAAGGTTGGATAAGAGTCTTCGCTAAGTATCTGCTACATTTTTTTCTGTTGATGTTTTCCATATACTGTGAAGTTCAAGAACTTTAGGGAGAGAGATACATGGTAAATCCTGGCGAACAGCAAGCAAATCACCCGCCCAGTTCAGGATGGAGGGGGCGGGGCACTGGGGCCACTGGGGCCTTCTACCTTATGACCTGTAGGCGTTGGGCACAGCAGTCCTTTTCCTTTTCACACGTGCTCATCCACCCCTGTGCATATGCTAGATTTGAAATTTCTCCCCCCAATTTTAAAAAGTATATTGCTTACAAGTATATGTAAGTTATTTAAGCAAAGGAATAACAGATAAAGGTGGTTCGCCTCTGGGCTCGAGCACAGGTGGATGGAGGGTGCACTGACTGAGGCGGCTCCTGCCGCGCTGGGTGATTCAGATGTCACAAAATAAACAGTTGCCGTCAAGGACAGAAGAGGGAAGCCACGGCTGAGCAAGCCACACTTGCCTTCGCGCTGGGCTCCACATGCCCCTTCCTGCCCCCACGCCCTCAGAGCACAGTAGACGGCATCCTGGACGTGGAGCATGCTTGAGGGCAGCGGGGCACTGCTTTGAGCTGCACCTTGTGACCCGCCTCATGCTGGACACCACAGCCAGGTCACTCGGCCGGCCCTACCCCAGGGACTCTCATCCCTCAGTGTGGGAAGGACCCGCTCTCCTGCTGCTTGGCACAGTCGGTAGATTGTCACTTTGTCACTGTAGATTATAAGGTCGATTCTTGGGCACCTGGGTGCTGAGGCAGCGCGTTCCCCAGGACTGCACCTCTGGGCTCGAGGGGCCTGCAGTTTCTGCCCTGGGCTCTGCTGGGACCTGTCACAGCACCCGGGCTCATGTGGGTGCTGCATGGGCTGTTGGAATGGAAACGGTGATGGAGTCTAGATTGCACGCCGCCTGGAGGCAGTGGTTCCGTGAACACAGGACAAGTCGCTCGGCGAAGCCAGTCATCGGGAAACTGCACATCAAAACCAGTGCCACCTCACGCCTGCCACCGTGGCTTTTGAGTAAAAAAGGCACACAGCACGAAGCCCTGGTGAGGACCAGCAGAAGTCAGAACCGCCGTGCATGGTCAGTAGGAACATGGGCAGCTGCCCAGAAGACGGATCGTTAGCTCCTCAGCTCCCCAGAGTGGTAGACAGAGCTAGGTGTTTTTTCAACACACCAGTTCTACTCCCAAATAGATAAGTAAAAACATCCGCAAGACTTGCTTGCAAATATTCAGGCAGCGTTACTCAGTAGTCAACAAGGAGAAACCACCCGCTGCCCCCTGGTGACGTGCCGCCGCTGAAGCTGTTTGGACAGGTGCACTACTGACCCTCCCTGCTGTCAGCCCCTGACCTCTGACCTCCGCCCCCACCTCCCGTCATCGTGCTGCCCCTCCTGGAGGCAGACCCTCACCTCTCAGTGGGCACAGTCCCTGACCTCTGCTCTCTCGCAAGGGGGGTATGTGCTTTCTCTGGGGTCGCTGTTAGGTTTAAGGTGGGCCATTGTAAAGTTCTTTATGAAGCAAAGACTTGAGAAGATACCCGAAATTAATAATCCTGGGACTAAAGCACATGTCTGATTAAGAAAAACTAAAACGACATGAACTATGGAATATGTACTCAGGAAGGACAGTTGTGCATGTCCCCATGACTGTGGCAGTCACACTTGGCGATGTTTCAGAGTTTCAAATATTCTGTTCGATGTGACACTTCCGTAGTATGGGCCTCACAGAGGAGCTTCCTTGATAAGTGGTGATGGGAGGGGGCAGGCCTATCCACGTAGAGGTTGTGGGGCCTGGAGCAGGGGCGGCCACGGAGTGGGGGACGGGGCCAGTGTGCCTTGAATCCAAAAGGCAAAGCTTTGTTTTGACAATTGCCAGCCAGGCATTGGGGTGCAGGGCACTTGACTGTCTGCTGGTGTCTCCTTTTCCCTGGACCCCTGGTCTCTGTTGTCCAGTAAGATTGTCTTTAGAAAGATTTCAGAGTCCTCATGGACAGCAGGGAGATGGCTGTTCTGATTAACTCCGTGTCAGGTGTGTAGACAATAAATGCCCCATCTTTACAGGTGATCAAAGTCTCTCCATCAATTGCTTACACCTTGTCTTTTTGCCTCATAATAGGAAACCACTGATTGCTTGTGTGGAGAAACAGCTGTTAGGAGAACATTTGACAGCAATTCTGCAGAAAGGTAGATTTTCCTAACTTTTGTGTCAAGTTACCCTGCATGGTCGCCCTTGACATTTTAAGGAAGTGAGTGAAACGGCGTAAATACCAGCTTAAGGACATCCATTGATGAGACAGTCACTAAAAATCATTGGCAATAACGAGCATGTTAGCCCTGGAAACACCGGGAAAGGCGTCTGGTAGAAATCAAAAAATCACAGGACATGCTGTTCTCAGCTGAAGCCGCTGAGAAACCCCCTGGGCCACAGACAGCTTGCAGCTGGGTCCTTGTGCGGTGCCTACGGGCGCTGGCAGGCACAGAGCTCCCAAGGGTGCAGGCTGGTCGCACGGGCTGCGCGGCTGTGGTGGGGCTTCCTCCCCACGCACCCCAAGAGGCTGAACGCCACGTGAACTGCCAGGTGGCTGGGGACTTCGGCCAGAGTCCCGAGTATGCCGGACAAACCCTCCGCTGGCAGAGGGAGGGCGCAGCACTGCTGACTGGGCAGCGTGCCCTCTTGTGCCACATCCCTGGTGCTGCTCGTCAGGCCCTGGTAAGGGTGGTTCCAGCAGCTACCGTGTGTCCCGGAGGAGCGTCCCGCCTGCCCTCTGTGTCTGTGTCCTTCACAGTGTGCTTAGTTCTCTGGGGTTCAGAGCGCACGGTCTCCCCCTCTTCAGTCCTTCACGGTACTTTGTATAACTATTAGGTGTGTAATGTTACCATTTGAAAGTCATGATGGAGCTACAGGATTTATTTCAAGATGTTGGAGACCTTAAAGCTTAATTATGGGGAGGCCCAGAATTATGGACGTAAATTATAAATTATAAGAAAAATAAATAGCCAAATATATTCTGATTTGGACTCTGCCAGGTGGTAGTATTATCTGTAATGAGACACCTGAGCATAGGGTCTCCACGGAAACCAGAACAAAGCCAGGAGGGGAGAGCTGGCATTACTGAGTGCCGGTATCTTCTAGGCCCAGGAACTGCCCCCCCCCCCCGTGAGGTCATGACCCCATCATACAAGTAAGGAAAGCGGCTCCGAACAGCCTGACACAGGTGCCTCCAAGCACAGCCCCTAAGCCAAGGTCCAGGTGCAGATCTGGATCTCTGTCCTTCTGCACTGGGAATCATTCACACGGACGAGGTCTGGATTTACTGTCCATCTAAAGCAAGTGTGTTCAAACCCCATACTAGGTATTTTCTGAAAGGAGTCTTAGGATGAATGACTTTAAGTAAATAGTAGAAATTTGCATAAAGTCTTCCAAGAACATGGCAAATTATGTACAAGCTTAATCTAAATTTTATTAAGAGACATTTGAAAACTGAGAAGCTGTAGTTTTTGAGTTCTTGAAGAAAGACATTTAGGGTTTCAGGAGGATAAATTATAAAAAATTATTTGCAAAAAAAATTATTTGCATCACTAGGTCAGAATGTAATTCGGAGAAATAAACATTCAGAGCCCTTGCTAAAGATGTGTGATTCTGGCCCCAGGACGCACCTGTGTGCACCTGTTTCCCTCCTTTGATGTGTGGACACTGTGCCCACGTGACAGAAGAACCTGAGACTTGAGTCACATGGCTCACACCTCCCCACGCCTGGCCTCGCAGCCTCTGCGGGGCTGTCACAAAGCAGACATCTTAGACAGTTTTCTCTTCCTGATTTCCGTACTGTTTTAGAAAGGCTTCGTAAAAATCTAAATACCTAAAACAGGAAAACCCCTGAAAGTGCTATGTTAAATAACTTCAGAATCCCCAACGGACAGCAGACGCTTCTCTCCCACGGCTTATCGCATAAGTGGATAGAGTGGATGACCTGACAGGTTAGACTCGGGCCCCCAGATCTGCTCTCTGAGTGATGATAGTGAGAGGTGCCCAGGGACGCTGCCCTGGCTGCTGTGTTAGTGGGACCGGGGCTCTGGCGACCTGAATTGAGCAGCACGGCCGCTAGCGTCCTCTGGCGGTGGGTCCTGGCCAACGGGGCCGCGTAGGACTGTTTCTCACCCACGGAGGACAGGGGTCGACCCCACACTTGTGAGGCGCCCGTTCACACATGGACCCCCGAGCCGCGCTAACGCTCGCTGTGCCGTCGCAGGGCTCGACCAGCTGCTGGACGAGAACCGAGTGCCCGACCTCACCCAGATGTACCAGCTGTTCAGCCGCGTGAAGGGTGGGCAGCAGGTCCTGCTGCAGCACTGGAGCGAGTACATCAAGGTGCGTGGGGCTGTCGTGATGCGCGGTGACCGCGCCTGTGGATGGCAGCGTCCTGTCTCCCGGCCGTGTGGCTCCCCACATGGGGAGGGGCTCTTCTCGAGGCAGGGGCTCGGGTGGACAGCAGTCTCGCGTTTCCTCCCCAATGAGGCAAACCTTTTCTGAAAGATGGCCCCGCCCGTGAGCACTCCACAGCCAGACGTCATTAAAGGCTGCCATCGGTCACCTGCCTGGGCTCCGGTGCCACGTACAGCCACAACTTTCAAAAATTCGCATTTCTGTGCATCTGATTTTTAAACACCTCATGCCTTTGCTCATCGACCGTGAGAATGGTTACACGTTTTGGTGTATCCATTTGGTGGCATGTGTGCTGCCACGTCTCCCACCATCCAGATCCGTTATTGTCACAGTGCTGTGATGTTTCTGTGACGCGTCTGTATACGGTCATGGGAAGGCAGCAGCAGGGCCCTCATGCTGACGGAGGGGGTGGGAGCACACAAGGCTGTGCCGGTGACAAGTCGGGGGAACAGCATACTCGGGGGGGGGGGGGGGGGGGGGGGCAGCCTGGAGAAGCTGGATGCAGTGTGCCAGTGCCAGGATCCTGGTGGTGATACCATTCTGCAGCTTTGCCCGATAGTGCCATCAGGAGGAGCTGAGCCAAGTGTAGGAGGGATCTCTGTTCTTTCCGCTGCACGTGAATCTGTAGTGATCACAGAAAGTTCAGTTATATAGAAAGGATGATGGAAAGCTTGCACGCATGCTGTATGGAATAATCAGTCCTAAGATTGCTTATCTGCCTCCACGTGGGAAGCTCATGCCCGCAGGCACAACCCCCTGATACTTTGTACACAACAACATGGAGCTGGACGTGGCTACCAACTCACGCCAGCAACAGAGCTGTATGTTCCAAAAAGATTGGAGAACGAGGGCTTTGCTGACGAGTAGCCCTAGGAGCAGGAACGTGTGCTGAACGCGAGAGCTCCCCTGTACACATGCAGTCCAGGTCTTAGAGATCAGTGGTGTGACCGCTGTTCCTGAGTGTCTGTCAGCGACATGCAGTCACACTGACAGGAATGGAGATTATGTTCGACACTGTGTCGTTATCACAGTGAAGCTGATCCCTGGCAGCGTGTGTGTGTTATTTTTAAATGCACTCAGTACAAAAGTGTACGGAGGAAAATCCCTTCCACCCCGGCTGGGCATACCGTGTCCCTCTCCAGAAGGGATCGCTGCCAGTTTCATTTGTACCATTTCGCCAGTAATCTGCCTTCACTTATGTATAGGATACGTAAGTATGTGTACATATGCTATTAAGACCAGTTTTCCCAAAGTACATATCTGAAAAGACGAAATTGGACTGAGGGAATTTTGAAGATCTTACTGGCTTTATTTGGTACCATCCAGCCGATAGAAAGGAGCCTTGGGGAGCTATGTGATAGGGAAGCCTTTTATAGACAGGATGGGGCAGGACCAGGAAGTTATCCTGGCAAAGACTGATTGCTTGTGGCAAGGTCACCTTCCTGAGGGGATGACAGGGAACCGTCTGGCAGATGACGTCACTAGTGTTGACAAGCCTAGTGATTGAGTGCTTGAAGACTCTGTTCCTCGGAGGGACCAAAACCTCAGTTAGGTCAGGTGTTAAGCCCTGGTTTGCTGACGTGATGCTTAGCACAGTGACTCCATTTGGGGCCTGCTGTCTCTGTCCCTTCTCTAAACACATCAAATAGTATAATTGTATCTACCAAAGTTTATATCATCAAACAGCTAACTATTATTGTCACATAATAGACTTCTAGTGATGTTTAATATAGCATTTTTCAATTAAAAATGCAGCCTAAAACTGGGCTTTGGTTAGCAGTGGAAGAAAAAGGAAACTCTAGTCAAGAAGTCCAAGTAGGTGTGTTGGGTTAATGGGAACGTCTGAGAAATTTGTAAGTGAAAGTTTTCAGGTTTTTTTTAAATGTTAATTTATTTTGGGCAGGGGGTGGGGGTTGGTTGGGGAGGGCAGAGGGAGAGAGAGAATCTCCACGGAGCCCGATATGGGGCTTGAACTCACGAACTGTGAGATCATGACCTGAGCTGAGATCAAGAGTTGGATGCTCAACTGACTGAGCCACCCAGGCGCCCCAGTAAAAGTTTATTTTTGTTTTTGTTTTTAAGCAGTGGACATTTTCCCACTAATTCACAAATTCTTTCAAAAGCAGAATTCAAACACTGAAGCGTTAATTGTATATTCACTTAACTTCTTGAACGTACACTGAATTTGTGGAACTTTTGAAACGATTTAGTATTTAACACCAACGGTGATTATTAAAGTCTCAGGAGAACATAACATGTATGGTGCCGTTACCTGCCACTGATGCGGTGTGTGTGTTCTTGTAGACTTTCGGGACAACAATTGTCATCAATCCTGAGAAAGACAAAGATATGGTACAGGACCTGCTGGATTTTAAGGACCGAGTGGACCACGTGATAGAAGCATGCTTCCAGAGGAACGAGAAGTTCATCAACTTGATGAAGGAGTCCTTTGAGACGTTTATCAATAAGAGGCCGAATAAGCCCGCAGAACTGATAGGTAGAAAACGTATTTCCAGACGTTGTTTTAATATGGGAAAAGAAAGCAGAACTTAAGCAAAACCTTTCCCCGGAATCTTTAAGCTCCCCTTGGGGAGGGTGGAGAAGGGTTGTGTGTATACGTATCGTGTGTGTAGAAGCACACACGGCACTTATAAGGGAGAACGGAGCAGTGATTTTGTCAAGTGGCAGCTTGATGTCACAGAAGAAGGAAGAGAGAGTACAGATGTGCTTCTGGTTCTGTCTGGAGCACGGCCGCTGATCTGCGCTCTGGGATCGGAAGAAGAGGGTTTGCTATATACGAGTGCCTCGGCGTTACGAGGGTGACGTGACCAATTAGCGTGGAGACGTTCGTGTGTCCCTGTCTTCGCGTTATCTCACCAGCATTAAAATAGGGTAAAATTGGATATGGTCTTAAAAGATCACGTTTTAAGATGAAGCAGTTTTTAAATTATCACTTTATACAATTATGTCGTGATAATAGCAAAGCATATTTCGGGATTCATAGACTCACTAGTCAATGGAAGTTTTTAGGCAAAGGGCAAAGAAAGATGTAGTAAGTACAGTGATTCAGCGTTGAACTTCCTACTGTTGAGGGTATGTGATGGGGACGTGGGGTTCATTGTGCAGTTTCTACCTCTGTGTATGTTCAGAGGATTTCATAATGAAAAAATTGTGAAGGGAAAAAACTAATAAAAGCAGCGACGAAAGGGGCACCTGGCTGGCTCAGCCAGTGGAGCGTGCGACTCTTAATCTTGGTGTTGTGGGTTCAAGGCCCACATTAGTGTAGAGATTACTTAGAAAAAATTAAATCTTTAAAAAAGAAAAAGTCAGCAACCAAACAAAAAATTCACAAGGCAGTTTAGCTTGGCCTTCATACCACTTTCTGGATTGTGGTTTCTCCAGAGGTGGGTATTGAACTCCTGGAGTGTGGGCTTCTGGAAGGCATGGCCAATCTGTGGTCTCAGGTAC
This sequence comes from Panthera uncia, assembly GCF_023721935.1. NCBI lineage: Eukaryota > Metazoa > Chordata > Mammalia > Carnivora > Felidae > Panthera > Panthera uncia. The sequence continues at coordinate 79,195,839 of NW_026057576.1, forward strand.
GAGAGGCCTGTGTTCAGGGATGCTACATCTGGAAGGTGGGGCCCTCCCGTTGCTGGAGCAGCGGTATAATTATTTATCTCCCATGACTTGAAAATACTTGTCATAGAAAATTCACATGATCTGCCTTTTGTCATAAAATAATATTTTTTTGGAAAGGTTCTAGAGTGTTGCTGTCTACTTTTTGCTTGTAGAAATTAAAGATGCTCTTTTTTTCTATTTAGGAAATGTATTATATAAGAAATACTTGTTTTTTAAATACTGTAAACTTTTACTCTCACAGCAAAACATGTTGATTCAAAATTGAGAGCGGGTAATAAAGAAGCAACAGACGAGGAGCTGGAGAGGATTCTCGACAAGGTCATGATAATATTCAGGTTCATTCACGGTGAGACACACTCTACGCTGTTCCTATTAACACTGAGCAGGGAGAGACGAGACGGTCAACACGTCTGTACATGGGCCCCCTCTTTTCCTTGAGACAGACAGAAACACTCCCGCTTCCGTGTCAGCACGGGGAATGGAGGGGTGGGCGCCCATCGATGGCAGCGCGGGTGTCCTCCTATGGGGGCATCCCGCACAGGCCCCTGCCGAGCTCCCTGCGGCACAGCCGCCACTGGAGTCTCAGCCGGAGTGAGCAAGTGCGCGTTAATAGTCCAGCGTCTCACGCCATTTTCATTTGCTTATAAACAGGGAAAGATGTCTTCGAAGCATTTTATAAAAAAGATTTGGCAAAAAGACTCCTTGTTGGAAAAAGCGCCTCAGTAGATGCTGAAAAATCTATGTTGTCCAAACTAAAGCACGGTAAGCGTGTGGGCCCCGGGGTGTACCCTTCCCTGCGCTGGGCCTCGTCCCTGGGGGTGCTCACGCCTCCGCTTGTGTCCCAGAGTGCGGCGCAGCATTCACCAGCAAGCTGGAAGGCATGTTCAAGGACATGGAGCTGTCCAAGGACATCATGGTGCAGTTCAAGCAGGCAAGCTCTGTTTGTTTCACGTGGGACAGCCGAACAGGAGCCACCCCGCTTTAAGTTGTGTTGGGGGGGGTGTCAGCCAAGGGAAAACCCTCCGCCTTGAGAATCATACATGTCCACATGTCCAAATAACTGAAATTCAAAATGAAAAAGAAAAGTAATCCCTAAAAATGTTTAAAAATTTTTGATTTAAAGAGGTGTGCTAGTGTCCTGTATTGGTAACATAACCAAGAAAGAAAAAATATCCCAAATGACTTTGGAACATGTTGCATGGCTTCAGTGGGATGTGTTCTTGGGACTAGGTGCAAACACATGTTGAACTGTGGTTTGAAAATTACACTGTTTACTCTTTTACGAACTAGTTATTTTTGATGACATTCTGCAGTAACTGTTTCCTCTTGGTTTTCTTTGTCTTTAGTATATGCAGAATCAGAGTGACCCAGGTTCTATAGATCTAACCGTGAACATACTTACGATGGGGTACTGGCCAACATACACACCTATGGAAGTGCATTTGACTCCAGAAGTAAGTGTTTCAAAGAGTGTTTGCCTTTTATTTTTCATATATCAGTGTTGCCAAAGTACCGTGGACTGCTTTGGGGTTTTTTTGTTTTTAATGTTTATTTTTGAGAGAGAGAGAGCGCAAGCAAGGGAGGGGCAGAGAGAAAGGAAGACACAGAATCTGAAGCAGGCTCCAGACTCTGAGCTGTCAGCACAGGGCTCAAACTCACAAACCGTGAGATCATGACCCGAGCCAAAGCCAAGAGGTGGATGCTTAACCAACTGAGCCACCCAGTCACCATGCAGTAAATTTTAAAAAGTATTTGGGGAAAGGGCACATGGGTGGCTCAGTCAGTTAAGTGTCCAACTTTCAGCTCAGGTCATGATCTCATGGTTCATGGCCTCTGTGCTGACAGCTCAGAGCCTGGAGCCTGTTTCAGATTCTGTGTCTCCCCCACTGTCTTCTCTGTCCTTCCCCTACTCATGCTCTATGTCTCTCTCCCAAAAATAAACATCAAAAAAATAAAAAAGATAAAAGTGTCTGGGGAATAGTTATGGAAACCAAATACATTAAGTGTTTTATTTATTTTTGAGAGAGTGTGTGTGCGCGTGTGCGTAAGTGGGTAAGGGGCAGAGAGAGGGGGACAGAGGATCTAAAGTGGGCTCCCCGCCGACAGCAGAGAGCCCAGTGTGAGGTTCGAACTCAGACCTCGAGATCATGACCTGAGCCAAAGTTGATGCTTAACTGACTGAGCCCCCCAGGCACTTGCCCTGTGGACTTCTTACACATATACCATGCACAGAGATGCTACCTGTCACGGAGTATTTAACGAGAGGTTTTTTTAAATCACAGAAGTAAAACTGCAGGGTCCTCATAGCCTCTGGAAAACAGCATTTCACCATGACGGCCTGTGTCCCCTGGCTGGTTTGGGGTGGAGCCGGGAAGAAAACAGCAGGGACAAGGGCCTTCTGGAAAGGACCAAGAAAGGCACCTGGGAGCCCAGGCTGGAGACAGCCTGTCGTGAGGCTGTTTGTTCCGTTTCCAAGACTCTCTGTTTCAGGGTTTTCTTCTGTTTCTGACTCTGCTGGTTGGTCTTTGTGGTTGTCTCCTTTTTGTGTTGTTTTAACTGGTTATTGAAGTACAGTTGATGCACCGTGATACTTGTCTTCTCCTGTGGGCCCTCCACCTCTACTCTAGACGCTAATGTTCCCAGAGCCTGTCAGCTCCCTTCTCAGCCCACACAGGCCCTCAGCCTCCAGCCTGTGAGTCCGTGGTCCTGAGCACATATGCACCAACGTCCCCAGGCTCAGACGCCCCAGATTGCTGCGGTCCCCTCCTCCCTCCCCAAGCAACTGCTGTCTGCAGGTGCCACAGCTGTGTCCTGAGCTGCCTGCGGGCTCTATGCCCCTCAGTTCCCACGTTCTCCAGGGCTTCTGTGCCCCCCTCCAGAAAACCTCACTCCAGAAAACCACCTCCAGAAAGTGAGCCACCTCCAGAAAACCTCACTCCACCCCCATCCGTCCTCAGCATTTGACTGCTGGTTAAGACTTCCCTCCCCAGACGCTTTCTCCAGAAAACCCTCCGTCGCCTCCTCACCCCGCTCACTGGGCCAGGCAGGTCCATCCTGGGTGTGTCTCTTGTGGCACTTTGAGTTTGTTTGCTTCTTATTTTGAGGTGATTCAGACTTACAGAGACTTTGCGAGAATAGTTCAAAGCATTCCCAGAACGTGTTGCCTGTGTTTTCAGCACTGACACTTGAGAGGCTACATCATACCTCCTGCACCTAGTACTTCAGTGGGTACCTCCCAGAGACGCTCTCGAGTCAATTACTGCCGTAACAGTTTTATCCCAGGGGGAGGGAGCCCTCTCTGCTTTTGTCCAGACACCATCCAGGCCCCACACCACAGTTACCCTGTTCCCCTTCCCCGTATCACCTACACCAGCCTCTTCTTTCTTAACGTTCACACATCCCAAAACTGCACACCAGTTTTCATGAATTATGTCCACTGGGCTCATCCAGCAAGGGTCCCACACAATTTGCTCAGCCAACAGCACATCAGGAGGTACCTGCTGTCTGTTTGCCCCCGTCTGTTGGTGTCCCATGTTGTCGTTGGTTAAAGCTTTAGCTGGCTTCTCTGTGTGGTTAGTGTTTCTCCTGTTGTACTTTTGAAGTAATCTGTGGGAAGGTACGTGGACGTGGTGTGGACCTCCTCTCCCCCACCAGATTCTCCTGCTGGGCGATCTCTGCTCAGATCCACTTTCGCCTTGGTCAACAGTGACCGTCTCTGTCCTCCTCTGGACAGACTCGCGGACTCCTGGTTGCTTGCTCCGATGCCCCTGTTGTCTGCCATCCAGCTGCTGGAGCCCCTGTCAGCTCCTCTGTCCTTGTACTGGCCCTCGTGGTTTCCTGGTACTTTTTTGTTGTCTAGCAAGAGATGTTGAAGGCTTACTGTACTGGCCTTTGTAAAAATACACCCACAGTGTAAACACAGGGGAGGAAGCCATGGGGGAAGCGGACTGCAGCTCACCATTTCAAGCCGTACAGCTGAGCAGCACCTGCGTCCAGTGCAGAACTTCGTCATTGTGGCAAACAGAACCCTGCCCCCGTGGAGTTGAGCGTTCACTCCTGCTCCAGTGTCCAAGCCTGGGCACCTGCTGGCCCGCTAACGAGGGACTTGCCCACTCTGGGTTCTAACATAACTGCAGTCACACTTGGTGGCCTTCCGTGTCTGACCTCTTCCACTCACCGTGCGGGTTCCACGACGTGTAGCCCACATCGTGCTTCCTTTATGAGGCTGAATGATGTTCCACTGTGTGTGTGGACCAAGTTCTGTCCCTCCGGCCAGCTGGCTGGCCACGGACACTTGAAAGGTGCGTTTACCTTTCGGCCACTGTGAATAACGCTGCCGTGAGCACAAGCGTGCAGAAATCTGTGTCCCGGTTTTCAGAGCCTCTGGTACACACCCAGGAGTGGAGATGCGGGTGAGAAGCTGGTTTTCCACTGCAGCTGCAGCCTGTTACATTTCCATCAGCAACACGGCTTCCAGTTTCCTCATATCCTCCTCAGTATTTGTTATTCTGGTTTTTGATCGGAGCCATCTTCGTGGGTATGAATTGGTATCTCGTTTTGGTTAGATTTGCTTTTCCCCAATGAATGATGATTTTGTCGAGCATCTTTTCGTGTGCCTATTGGCCACCGTAGCTCTTCTGTGAAGAACTTTCTATGCAAGTCCTTTGCCCATTTTTTACTTGTGTTATCTGTTGCTAAATTTTAAGAGTTCTGTGTATATTCTGGGCACTAGATCCTTATCAGATATGTGATTGGCAAATATCTTCTCCCATTCTGTGAGATATCTTTTTACTCTTTTGATAGTGTTCTTTGCATAAAATTTTAGAGTTTTTGTAAAGTCCAGTATGTTTTCTGTTGTTACTTTTGTTGTCGTATCTAAGAACTGTTGCCACATCCAAGGTCTTGAAAATTTACTTCTGTTTTCTGCTAAGAGTTTTATCGATACTCTTACATGTGGGTGGGTCTCTGTTCCATTTTGAGCCTGGGATTGTAATTGGCACATAATAAGCACCCAGTGTTAGCTGCTGTCCTCTTACCATGATGATTATGGCCACTTCTAGGAGTTAATCGCAAGGAAAAAGTTTTTAGGAAGTTCATCACCTTATTAGCTAGCTTTTATTGGTTGAATGTCATATGGCACCAAGTATGTTTTCTTTTTTTGCAAATTATTTGTTAAGTTGACTTCACACCCCCGGTGCAGAGCCCAACATGGGGCTTGAACTCATGACCCTGAGATCAAGAGTTGGATGCTTAACCCACTGAGCCACCCAGGCACTTCTAGATATGTTTTCTGAGAGAGTCGTTGTCTTTTGGATATATACTACAATACTTAGAAATGAAATGATAATTGTGCCTGGGATCTGATGTGGTTGAATGTGGGTGTGGGTGATAGTTCTGAAGTGTGAGGATGGGGTTGCTGGGCAGATGCAAGGCCGACGGGCATCCTGACCAAAGGCACCGCTTGGACAGAGCGCAGAGGAGCTGACAGATGCCCCAGGCAGGGAGAGCGGGCCTTCGCTCCCTCGCACCTGCGGATGCCCTGAGCTCTCTGTCCAGAGGGGGACAGTCACAAGTTGCTATGAATGCCCTCAGAGCCAAGAGCAGTTGGAGAAGGCCTCTGTGAGGAAGGGGCTCTAAAGATGACCAGGGGGTTACTGAGGGGTGTCCCTAGGCGGAAGCCTGAGGGTAGACAGCACAGCGTACTCGTCCAGTGGGGGAAGCACAGGACAGGCCAGTGCAATCAGTGGTTCTGGAGGACAGGACCTTGGCAAGGCTTGGAAGGGTTTTACTCTTTATTTTTATTTCTTTTTAATGTTTGTTCACTTCAGAGAAAGAGCATGTGAGCTGGGGAGGCGGAGAGAGAGGGGGACAGAAGATCTGAAGTGGGTTTAGTGCTGACAGCAGAGAGCCAACGTGGGACTTAAACTCATGAGCCCTGAGATCATGACCTGAACCAAAGTCAGACGTTTAACTGAGTCACCCAGGAGCCTCAGAATCTTTTTTTTTTTTTTAGTTTATTTTTTGAGGGCGGGGGGAGCATGCACACATGGTTGGGCGTAAGCAGAGAAGGGGCAGAGGAAGAGAGAGAGAGAGAGAGAGAGAGAGAGAGAGAGAGAATTCTAAGCGGGCTCTACCCTATCAGCGTGTGGGTTTGAACTCACAAACCGTGAGATCATGACCTGAGCCAAAATCAGGAGTCAGGCACTTAACCGATTGAGCCACCCAGGCGCCCCAAGAGTTTGACTCTTTATCCTAAGAACTTGGAAGCAGCCAAGGATGCTGACAGGGCAGTGAGCAGAGTGCAGACTATCTGGCACACAGGACCCTGAGGGCGCCCATGTGTCCGGGGTGGAAGGTAGACACACCAAGGAGACCTTGGAAGGAAAGGACATGAGACAAAGACACGGGGGTCTAAGCCATTAGTCACCGAGGGCAGGGAAGCCGCCTCTCACAAAGCTATTTCTCTGATCGAAGCCTGATAAGAAGAACCCATTGGATTTGGCAGCACAGACCATTGGCTATCCTGGCTGCAGAGCAGTGAGAATGTCGAGGGAACCAAGCAAAGAAAGTGAGAGGGAGTGCGTGGGACACCAGAAAATGCACCCTGAAACACTGTCAGACAGCAGAACCCGTCTGTAACTAAGCAGGAGGCCAGGGGTGGGGAGGGCTGGACACCGGGAGAAGGAGGAGGGGCTTCAAAGGAGTGAGACCACAGCAGTAAAGAACTGTGAGAGGGATGCCTGGGGGGGGGCTCAGTCAGTTGAGTGTCCAACTCTTGACTTCGGCTCAGGTCATCATCTCAGGGTTCATGAGTTCGAGCCCCGCGTTGAGCTCTATGCTGACAGCTCGGAGCCTGCTTGGGATTCTCTTGCTCTCTCTCTGCCCCTCCCCTGCTTGCTAGAGCACTCTCTCTCTTCTCTCTCTCAAAAATAAATAAACTTGAAAAAAAAGAACCACGAGGGGCGCCTGGGTGGTTCAGTCGATTGGGTACCTGACTTCAGCTCAGGTCATGATCTCATGGTTCATGGATTTGAGCCCCGCATTGGGCTCTGTGCTGACAGCTTGGAGCCTGGAGCCTGCTTCAGATTCTGTGTCTCCCTCTCTCTGCCCTCCCCCCACTTGTGCTCTTTCTGTCTCTAAAATAAATAAACATCAAAAAAAATTAAAAAAAAAAAAAAAAAAGAAGAAGAACCACAAGAAAGTTTAGAAGGTAGGAGAAATCCTCCCAGAAAGTAACGATGGAAACAGTGGCACGTCATGCCTCCTAGACAAGACTGTCTCCGGTGCTTTCCAGTGCCCTCCCAGCCTCACCACAGCCTGCTTCCCAGCACCCTCCCAGCCTCACCACAACCTGGCAGGACACAGCTGGGCCTGCAGACGGTCTCTGTGGTCTTGACTGCATGTGCCACTGGCCAGGGGAGCCACAGCGTGGGCTGTGGAGACTGAGGAACACAACCTGTCTGTGCATTAAGTACCACTTGAAGCAACACCCATGTGGGAAGCAGACCCCAGTGTGCCAGAGTGGCAGACATTTGCATAGGTAACAGAATAATCCAAAGAAACACTGTCAAAATACAGAACTGATCTTTTCATTCAGCTGTGAAAAATTTTGAAAGCTTTGTAAATTAAGCAGTATGTGGTTCTTTGGATGTGTGGTGTTTAGCATAATTAAACTTATTGTTTTCCTGTGCTTGGCAGATGGTTAAACTTCAGGAAATATTTAAGACATTCTATCTTGGAAAGCACAGTGGTCGAAAACTTCAGTGGCAAACCACGTTGGGCCATGCTGTTTTAAAAGCAGAGTTTAAAGAAGTAAGTTCTTTGTCTGTTTCATAGACAAATAACATATAAATATGTTAATAGAATATTTTCAATTGTGGTTGATCTTTGGTAACAAACAAAGGAAAAGGTCATTCAGCATAACTCCGTACTGCCTTTTCTTGGTCAACGATAATAAACAGCTGAAGGATTAATATTCCAATCAATAAAGTCAATAAAAATAGAAAGCATTTACCTAGCTGAAAAAAGAGCAAAGGAGTGCTCGCTTCAACAGCACATGTGCTAGAATAGGAATGATACAGAAATCAGCGCAGCGACCCGGAATGTGTGAAGCTTCCAGGTTTAAAAAAAGAAGAAAGCAAAGGATGTGAAGAGGCAACTCATAAAAGCAAGACTAAGAAATCAAATTCATTGAAAACCTGCTCTATTTTTCTGCCAAACATTTGCAAATTACAGTCCAGTGAAATGCCACATTTCGAGTACTGATTGGTCAAGGCTAAAACCTGGAGGAACAGCGCCATACAGAGCATGCTTTGGTCTCACGTCTCCCGCCTCCAAAGTCACAGGCTTTGTTACAGTGGTGCCAGTTCCAGAAATTCATCATAATAAGACGTTTTCACAGAGCAGTGAATAAGCCCGTTTGTCGCGGTGCTATTGCTAAAAGAGACGTTATACAAGAGGAAAGTGCAGACGGTGTTTTGATACCAGAAAGAAGCAGGTCACAAAACAATGCCTTCATGTTCCTGTTTAACTTCAGCTTTGTAAATAAGATTCAGTTGTATATACCAAGCAAAAAATTTACAGAATGACTACTTTGCTAGCTGTTACCATGCACTAGGCACCGTATCCTATAAATCCTATGTGCATGGATACTACGTATGTAAATTGCATGTATCCTCTCCTGCCTCTGCAGACCGGGTGGGGCAGCCATGCTTCCCCACCTCCACCCAGAGAGGCTGGTCCTGGGGGTGAAGCCCTCTAGAGCCTAGCCGCTTTCCTGCACACAGAGCTCACAGGTTTACACGGGGTGCGTCCCATGCTCTTTCAGGGGAAGAAGGAGTTCCAGGTGTCCCTGTTCCAGACACTGGTGCTTCTCATGTTCAACGAAGGGGACGGATTCAGCTTTGAAGAAATAAAAATGGCCACAGGGATAGGTAAGAGTCCTCGCTCCGTGACTGTGTGGCCTCCGCGTGTCCTTGTTGTTAGAGATCAGCCCAGTCTCTGCCCGTCACATGTGAGTGTGGGGTGTCTTTCACCATTGTCACGTGTCCTCATTTCGGTGCTAGTCTGTGCCCGATTCTCTCCCCGCCCAGAGGATGGTGAGCTGCGAAGAACGTTGCAGTCCCTGGCCTGCGGCAAAGCACGAGTTCTGGTTAAGAGTCCCAAAGGGAAGGAGGTGGAAGACGGGGACACATTCATGTTCAACGGGGAGTTCAAGCACAAACTGTTTCGAATAAAGATCAACCAGATCCAGATGAAGGAAACCGTACGTATAAGCTTTCTTGTGTCACTCACTGGGTACTTACCAAGGACTCATTCGTTTGTACAGTCAATTCCTAAGTCTTGTAAGAGCACTTTAACGTGGGAGGGGTGGTGAGGTGGTGGCTGTCACAGGCCCACTGGAGTGTTTGTAGCAGCGAAGACATTCTCAAGTGTCTCATGTCCAGGGCAGGTCCTGGACCACCGCCCTCAGGCCCTTCCGAACAAGGGAGCCCTTGCAGCCTGAAGTGCTGCCACGCGGGGGGGGGGGGGGGGGGG
>NW_026057576.1:79205514-79249111 GCF_023721935.1 Panthera uncia
GGGGAGGCAGTGGGCCCTGGCATGTAAATGAGGAGAGGCCTAAAGGCACCAACCCATTCAGACAAGACCAGGGCAGCGTCACAGCTTCTTCACCCCCCGCAGTCGAGCGTGGTCGCTCCCTTACCTGGAAGTGTTCAGGTGGAGCCTGGTGGGAAAAGAAGTTCAGATTACACAAAAAGAAATGCAAAAGATCAGTAAGTATATGAAAGATGTTCATTCTCATCAGTAATTTTTTTAAATTCAAGTTAAAATAATACCCCAGGGCTGCCTGGGGGGCTCTGTCATCGAGCAGCAGACTCATGATTTCATGGGTCCAAGCCCCACAGAGCCTCCTTGGGATTCCCTCTCTCTCACTCTCTCTGCCCTTTCCCCACTTGCGTGCGCTTTTTTTTTTTTTTTTTTTAATTTTTATGTTTATTTTTGAGAGAGAGAGAGAGAGCGTAAGCAGAGGCAGAGAGAGAGGGAGGCACAGAATCCGAAGCAGCTCCAGGCTCCAAGCTGTCAGCACAGAGCCCGAAGCAGGGCTTGAACCCACAAACCACGAGATCATGACCTGAGCCGAAGTCAGTGCTTAACTGACTGAGCCACCCAGCCACCCCCGGTCTTTCAAATAAGTAAAAACTTTAATAAAATAATACTCCACTTTTCATCTGTCAACATGGGAAACGTTTAAAAGTTTGATGATATCCAGAGTCGGCAAGTATATGGGAAAACAGGCATTCTTTTTGTGCTTTTACTTTATTTTTAATGTTATTTTTGAGAGAGAACGAGGAGGGGAGGGATAGAGAGGGGGGACAAAATCCCAAGCAGGCTCTGAGCTGTCCAGCACGGAGCCCAACACGGGACTCGAACTCATGAACTGTGAGATCATGACCTGAGCCGAAGTCGGCACTTAACCGACTGAGCCACCCAGGTGTGCTTATTTCAAAGTGGGACTGTCACCTCTGTCCCCTGGAGATGACCTCTACTGCCACTTCGACGTGCAGGTTTTTCCTGTGGTGTAAATGTCTAATCTTGTTTTTTCTGTAATGGGATCACTCTGCAGATGGCATTTATATGTGCCGTTGTGCAGTCTGGTCTTGTTACTGTGGGTCTGCTTCCATGTCAGGACTTGGTTTCTCACGGGTGCAGAGTAGTTGGTCCTGTGTCCCTCAGGAGCTCGGCAGCACCCTTGGGGAAAGGCATTCAGGTGGTTTCGATCTCTACTGGAAATAAGGTTACATTAAACATCCTGTGTACCTATTAGCTTGTTTCTTCAGTATAAAATCTTTGCCCTGGGATTACAGGGTCAAAGAATGTGGACTTTTGTTAGTCTGGCCACTCTTTTCCAAATGGAAGCCTGACAGATCTTCCCAGATTTCAGTGTCCGGTTTCACAAGAGGGCCAGCCCTCCCTCTGCCCGCCCTGTTCTTACAGGCACAGATAGTTCATTGCCATTTTAGATTGAATTTCTTTGAGCATCTTTATGCCATTGAGTAGCTTATGCACATCATGTCTTTCTGATCTTTAATTCTTCATGTTTTGTTTTTTAATATTTATTTTTGAGAGAGAGAGAGCGTGGGGGAGGGGCAGAGAGAGAGGGAGACACAGAATCCGAAGCAGGCTCCAGGCTCCGAGCTGTTAGCACAGAGCCCGACGCGGGGCTTGAACTCACGAACCCAAGATCATGAGCTGAGCTGAAGTCGGATGCTTAACTGACTGAGCCACCCGGGTGCCCCTAACCCAATGTTTTTTTTAAAATTACTTGTACTTTTCTATTAGTTTTTACATGTAAGTTTTTCTTTGAGCAACGTAGAAATTAATATCAAAAAGCAATCTAACTACTCTTCCTGTTCTAAAACTGAATTGAAAATACCGTTCTCTGACAACTTATTTGAATTGTCACCTTTGTTATATATTAAATTCACATATTACGAGTCAGTTTTTAAATTCTCTTCTACAAATTCTATTGATCTCTTTCATATCCAGGACCCAAATTCTTTTAGTTAATTTACCCATTCCTATAAATTTATTCTCCCAGTAAGTTTGAGAATAATTTTATTGTGTCTTTGCCCTCCAAATAAGAACATTAACATTTTTTATTCAAAGTGCATTACACAGTTTTCAGTTTTCATTTTGGCTATACTAAATCTGATTCTTATCTGTGTATATATATAAATATAAGTCTCTTCTCTTCATGGGAGTTTTCTACTAAAAGTCTTGGCATATTTCTTATTAGATGATTCAACAAATACTCATTAAGCACCTACTAAGGCGTAGGTCCTCTGTGAAGCACTGAGAATTCATCCGTGAATAATAACTTATTCTTATAAATCTTGGTTTCAAGGAACTTTCAGCAGACAGGTACCAGATGATTACACATTGTTTAACTTACTACACTTGAGGTAGGAGACAAAAGCACAGTCCCACACCGTGGGTCAGGGAAGGCTTTCCCACCGAAGGCCATGCTGAGCCAGGTGAGGCCTGAGGAGGCAGGCCACAGACAGGTTATATACAGACTGGTCAGAGCTATGAAGAATTTGGGGAAGCCACTGAAGGTTTTAAGCAAGAAGGGCCAATAAAATGCTGGCACCTATTAAGGGGATCTTTTCTGTTTACATGTGTAACCAGTTATTGCCAGTATGTATATATTAACACCATTTACCCTTGTGTACTCTTCCTGTGTCCAGCCACTTCACGAAATTCTCGTTGGCTTTGATGGTTTTTCAGTTGATTTTCTCGGATTTTTGGATTCGTAGCTTATCTACAAATAATTACCACGTGTCTGCTCCAATTTGCTATAGTTCTTTTGTTCTCTTACTGCGCAGCTAGAACTTTGAAAATCACATTTGTATGAAATAATGGTGCTACCAGGCTTTTTCTTCACTTCCTGATTTTTTTTATCTCAAGTGCCTGGAACATTAACCTATTTGGGGTGGTGGATCCCTTTGGAAGTGCGATGGAAGCGTGGCTTCTCCTTTTCTGAAACTCACTTACCTTACATGCAGGCACAGACCTGTCTCCTGTAGATCAAACAGGCCTCCAGTAGGTTGCTGTTAACTAACATGAAGTTGTTATCAGGAGCTGTGCTTTGCTTCTGGTAACAGCTTTTTATCATGTTCAGGTGGGGTTTTTTTCATTGCTATTTGTACGTTAATTTGTTTTAGATCAAGGATAGGTTTTCAGTTTTTTTGTGCCTTTGCAGTGTCTGTCAAGAGATCACATAATCGCTGTGACCTCAACACAACTGTGATGAAATTCATTCCATTCCTAGGTTTCCTGATGCTGAGCAAAGCTTGCATTTCTGGAATAAACTCTGGTAGCTATTGTGTTTTATTCTGCTTTCTCTTCTGTGCTACTGGATCTAATCCAGGATTATATACAGTTGATAGTGTTTTGTAGCTTTTTTATGAGGGGAATGTAACTTTACATTCTTTTTCAAGCTTTGGTACTGAAGTTGAGCTATTCTTGGGAAGCTAGGTTTTGCTAGAACAAATAAAAATGCATAACAGAATAGGATTTACCCAATGTTTGGCCTTTCTCTGCATCAAATTTTCTTATCAGGGGTGCCTGGGTGGCTCAGTTGGTTGAGCATCCAACTTGATTTCGGCTCAGGTCGTGATCTCACAGTCAGTCCTGAGATCAAGCCCTGCATCAGGTTCCGTGCTGAGTGTGGAACCTGCTTCAGGTTCTCTCCCTCCCCTGCCTGTGCTCGAGTGTTCTCTCTCTCTCCCTCTGTCTCTCTCTCAAATAAGAAAAAAGTTTCCCATTAAACTCAACAATATGAAATAACACCCAACTGTATCTTTACACTTCACTTGTGTGTGTGTCTGTGTGCAGATTGAGGAACAAGCCAGCACCACTGAGAGAGTGTTTCAGGACAGACAATATCAGATTGACGCTGCTATCGTCAGAATAATGAAGATGAGAAAGACTCTTGGTCATAACCTTCTAGTTTCTGAATTGTATAATCAGCTGAAATTTCCAGTAAAGGTAAATGCACATTAGCTTAATTAAACTTAAAGTATTGCGCCGAACATTGAAAAAGCATGTTCAGTTCCTAACACATTAGAATCATTTGTCCTGCATTACAGGTGATCATTTACTACAGAAATCTGCTTGTGTGTGCACACCAAATGTCAAAAAACTGGCAAGTGGGGACAGTAGGGTTTTTATCCCAAATGCTCTTTGTAACCGTCCCAGGAACTAGAGGCCCCAAATCTGCCACGGCAGAGACGTTGTTGACACCTTGTTAGGAGGGGGAGGGGGCCAGGGCAGGTGCTGTAGCTCCAGGCGGGGTTTCTCAGTGGGGTGGCTATTCAGGTCATGCCCTGTGATTGCAGGGAAGTCCTACTAGCTGCTCATTTATTCAGCACTGACAAGCTCCAGAGCATTTTCTGTTTTGGTGATACCTCCTCATTTCTGTGCATGAGAAAGTCAACCCTGAATCCTGCCTGTGCCTGCGTGTTTCTAGGCTGGAGGGTTTCTGCCCTGGCTGTACTTGGAGCACTGACCAGGTAGGGAAGTGTTAGGAAGAGCTCTTGAAAACAGGCGCGTCCACCTGGGAAGTATGGGACTCGTGAGGCCTGGCCCTACAGAGACTGAGCCTGTGGGGTGAAGCTCCCTGGTTCTGCGGGGTCCCGTTGGGCAGAGGAGCAGCCGGCCCTCCATCCTCACTGAGGGAGTCAGGGTGAGCAGACACCGTGTTCCCCTGGGCGAGCACGCGGCTGCCATGTCCTCTGCCACGCAGGTGTGGGCGCCCAGCCCTGCTGTGTACACCCTTCTTTCCCCCTCGGGCCAGAGCCAGCGCCCACTTTCCCTCTTACAGACGAGAGGCCCAGCAGTTACAGCACTGACCAGTGGGAGGCATATGCGGTGGCTGTAGCAGCCTGCTCTGCCCTGGCAGGACCTCGCGTGGGTCTCACTGCATCTCATGAATGCTCCATCCGTCACTCGATAGAAAGTTAGGCCTTTTGATGGAATGTGCCCTTGAAGGGAGAAGCTTGCTCATAAATGTCAATATAAGTGTGCTTTCTACCACGGCGGAGCCAGAGACGTCCTCGCGGGGCTCGCTTGTTATGGTGTCAGTCATCTGTGGACCTGTGGTTACACATCAGCAGCACATGCAGGAAATACAGGACTTGGGGACAGATGTCCTTGCAAAGGATGAAGCTGCCCTGAGACGTTACCAGATTCCCCTTTCAGACCAATGAAAACGTGCCACCCAGTAGGATGTGCCCTGCTTATGCGTTCGTTCGTGCTGGCAAAAAAGGGTTTTCATCTCCTCCCTCTCAGCCTGCTCAGACAGTAAATTCACACGAGAGTGCTTGAATCAAGAGGCCATGTTAGCATTGTCTCTGAAGGAAGGACTTGGATTGTCTTCGTTTTATAATTTTGTTATAATTATAAATAGTTTACCTGTAGATACGTATATTTTATATAATTATAATTACTTGCTTCGCGCATATGTTTCCCCGTGTTTGTAAATTTACCGCCACTATAATTGAGGGGTTTCGTTTCTCTTTTTTAGCCTGGAGATTTGAAAAAGAGAATTGAATCTCTTATAGACAGAGACTATATGGAGAGAGACAAAGACAATCCGAATCAGTACCACTACGTGGCCTGATGTGTCGGCCAGCCGTGTTCTCTCAGCGAGACCCTAGAATGTATCTTCAGAGCGGTGAAGCATTTCTGTGCCGTTCCCAGGACTTCTGAGATTGAGCCAGCGTGGAGACTTTTGGATTAGAAGGAAAGGATGATTCTCAGATCACCCTTCACAGAAGAGCTTAGGGGTTTGCCAGCGGCACGTGTGTCTTTCCTCCAGTTCTTCCTCTTACTCTTTTCGGTGTTTAAACTGTCGCAGCTGCTCGGGCAGAATGACTTTGAGATTGGACGAGAAGATATTGGGTAAAAGAGGTTCCTTTGAAGGTGTTGCTTTTGTAGCAGAAAGCTGACAGCTTGGTGTGGGGTGTGTGTGTGCGTGTGATCACAGATGCACAGTTAGACCCTCCGTGCTGTGTCCGTGGGCTGCAGAGTGGGCTGGTGTGCTCCTGAAGGCAGGGGCTCCTGGTGGATGGGCATGTAGGTTGGAAACCAGAGCCCTTCGTTGGCGAGCATTAGGAAGAAACAGTGTCAAGAACTGACTCCTCAGTTATGCAACGTCGATACCGACATCTGTCCGTTTCCTTTATCTTCCATGTTTTTACACTCTGATGACAGACTTCCCAGAGCGAGGTTTCTCGGCGAGACCCCTCCTTGCCGAGACAGCACTGGGGGCATGCTCACTGCGGTGAACTCACGAGCGTCTGAGTTGCTTGTGAATTTTCTGTTTAGGGGTCCAGGGAGCAGTGTGATTGCACCCACTCTTCTAAGATTGTGTCTCGCAGCCCCTGCTCTTCGCACCGAGGTGACCGCTGTCTGGTTTCCTGACTGCAGTATTTGTATGATGGCGTACAGTCGCTCTAACAGAGTTTGGTTTGCTTTACAGCCTTATGCAGGGAAGCTTGTTGTCCACGCTGTGACCACTGTAAGGTGTGGCGGGAGACACTCGAGTCCTGATGTTGGGAAGGTGGTTTTGTCAAAAGATTAAAGGATTTTGTTGGCACCTGGTTTCATGTTGTGTGTGTACAGGTGAGGTTGTGTGGGGGCCGACGATGTCAGTACCGTGAACTGTAACAAAGATCCTTTTCTGGTAACATTTCAGAGTACTTTATATTTTACATAATAGCATGTTTCACTTTGATTAAAAGCTACCAAAGGAATTTTGATCATGGTATAAGTGTTTAAAGCAATATTTTCTGGGATATACCAAGTTTATATAATTTGATTTTGTGCTAAATTATTAAAAACTTCTCCCTTTTTGAAACATGCGTGTTTAAAATATGACATCTTATGGGTTTCCATGTGAAAATCTCGCCCTTCAAGTATCCTCATTATTTCTATATTTGTAAATTTTCATTTGTGAGTTCTATGATTTGTGGTCTACAAAGACCAAATAGATTTCTACTTCTTAAATTTTATGTTCATTATTTCTAGAGATTGTTAATATTGTAATTTAATGTAGACTTACTCTGAATAAAATTAGTTTAATTGGCCTTAAAATTACATTAATAAAACTCGTGCTGTGTGAACTACACATTCCTCCTAACTCTTTAGCGACTTAAACTTTGTGACCAGTACAGCGAACAGAGGAACCCAGCAGCAGGCCAGGCACGGTCACAGTCATCTCCCGGGAGATGGGCCATCGCACCCTTCTCCACCACAGACTGCACCCGGTGGGGCCGGCAGGCCGAGCAGACCGAGCAGATCACGCTCTCACAGATCAGGTAGCATCTGTGTTGTTGCAGTGAGAGGCCAGCGTGGCGGAGCAAATGGGACAGGGGAGACGAGGGCAGGGAAGGACACTTAGACGAGAGAGAAGCCGTGAAATGGGAAAGGAGGTGAGAGGATTTATGGATAAATGATTGCGTGCCCAGGAAATCTAAGGGAAACAACTAAAAAGCTGTGACCACAAAAAGAACAAAGCTTTTAACAGAACACAAAATTAGCAGGAAAGTCATGATATAACAGAAGATCACGTTTTCAGCAACAACAAAAAGTGACAACATGCCTCATAGCAAACAGAATATCCACATGAAAAGCATTTTCACGTAACTGAGGAGCACAGAGAAAACCTGAGTGAGGAAGAGGAGTGGCTGTTCTCACATTTATCTGTGCAGCATCTGAACGTGCCACACTCCCCCCTACTTCAGAACACAAACAGGGGCGCCTGGGGGGCTCAGTCGGTTGAGCATCTCCGACTTCGGTTCCGGTCATGATCTCGCAGTCCGTGAGTTCGAGCCCCGCATTGGGCTCTGTGCCGACAGTTCGGGGCCTGGAGCCTGCTTCTGATTCTGTGTCTCCGTCTCTCTCTGCCCCTCCCCCACTCGTGCTCTGTCTCTGTCTCAGAAATAAACAAACATTAAAAAAAACACAAACAGGGTGATTCTAAAGCTAAAATTGAGGGGCATCTGGGTGGTTCAGTGGGTTAAGCGTTGGACTTCGGCTCGGGTCATGATCTCACGGTTTGTGGGTTCGAGGCCCGCGTTGGGCTCTGTGCTAACAGCTCGGAGCCTGGAGCCTGTTTGGATTCTCTGTGTCCCTCTCTCTCTGCCCCTCCCCAGCTCTTGCTCTGCCTCTCTCTCAAAATAAATAAACATTAAACAATGGTTTTTTTTTTTTAGTGTTTCTTTTCGAGAGAGAAAGAGTTTATGTGGGGGGAGGGTGGACGTGCTCTGGATGAGCTTCACCGCGATGTGGCAGCAGGGATGTGTGTGGGTAGCACATGCCCACTGCCATTTCCAGAAAGGAGAAAAGCCACAGCTGGAGGCAGGGTGGTCTCCGAGGGATCATTTTGAGAAAGTCGGTTCAGCAGCTTTGCAGTTGTCTGGGCATCATCCTGGGGAGGCTGGCCCCCTGAGCCAGGCGGGGGTGCCCCCAGGGTGGGCAGGAGAGGGCACAAGCCTGGGGTCGGCTCCAGAAGGGTGAAAAGTGTGAGTGTCTGGAGGCGCCTGGGCAAAGAGGGAGATGGGAGAGCCAGGACAGGGACCTGGAGAGAAGGTCCACCCCCTTGGCGTGTGCTCCAGAGAAGCTGTGATGCAAGGAGCAGGGCAGCTGGCCTGCAGGTGGCAGGGAGTGGGAGGCGGGCCCATGGTGAGGGGACCCAGGTGACAAGACGTCCAGCGGGTGTGGGGTGCAGGAAAGCAGGGCCTGGGGCAGCGTTGAGGACAGTGGAGGTGCGGGAAGAGCCTCCAGGACAGGGAGGCCAAGTCCAGGTGCCTCCCAGCATCACCTGCAGGGGAGAGGAGCGAGGGGAGGAACCAAGAGGCCTGACAGGGGAAGAGCAGTGACCGGTGCTAGGGTTCAGGGGGCTTGGCTTGCCGGGAGGTGAGCAGAAGGGGGCGGTCCAGGCGTCCCGGAGGTGGCCCCGGAGCCTCAGTTATGATGTGGGGTGACAGTCGCAGCGAACTAACTTACGAGCACATTTCTGACTTTGAGACACCTATACTGTCGACCCAACAGAGTCCACTGCCTGGTGATTATGCTGCTCACTGCATTGGCCTTGATAGAATTCCAAAGTGGCTTGTGTGTCAGTGGGGGTGTGAGTGGGTCAGCATGAGGGGGAGTGAGTGTGCAGGAGTGGGAGAGCAAGTGTGAGCTCAAGTGGGTGTGTGAGAGTGAGCTTGAGCAAGTTGCAGGGAAGCAAGCGTGAACTCAAGCAAGTGTGCGGGAGAGCAAGTGTGAACTCAAGCGGGTGTGCAAGAGGGTGAGCTCCAGTGAGTGTGCGGGAGAGCAAGCATGAGCTCAAGCGGGCATGCAGGTGCGCAGGGGAGCGGGTGTGCATGGGAGCAAGTGTGAGCTTGAGTGAGTGTACAGGGGAGCAAGTGTGAGTTCAAGTGAGTGTGCAGGGTAGTGGGTATACAGGAGAACAAGTGTGTGGGAGCTCGAGTGGGCATGCGGGGGAGCGAGTGTGCCAAGGAACCAAGGAGGAAAGTTTGAGGAAAGAAATGGCCAGTCTTTGTGTTAGTAACCAGGGGCCATTGCAGGTGGTGCAGGGCGGTGGCGGGGGGGTGGTGGAGGGGGAGTGGGGGGGGATGAAGGCAGGGGCAAGGCAGGGGCGAGGCAAGGTTTCATCTGGATGAGGAAACGAGCAGAGGAAAGGGCTCAAGAGGGGAGAGAGGGGTCAAGCCTAGGGGCACATGCATGTGTGTGTATGTGTATTTGTATGTGTGCATGTTTGTGTGTGTACACACGTTTGTATATATGTATGTGTTTGTATATTTGCGTGTGTGTTTGTGTGTATACACACGTGTGTTTATGTATGTGTATTTGCGTGTGCATGGGTGTGTTCTTGCTAGAACAGGCCGTAATGTAAAAGTAGGTACAGGTGGGGATAAAGGCAAAGCAACAGGCTGCAAAGCTGGGGAGACTTAAGGGTTTCTGTTACCAGTGATGCAGGAATCAAGGTCAGTTCCTTAGAAAGCAGAGATGTTGCATTTGACAGTGGACGTGGTGTGCTGGGTCTGCTTCTCAGTGATGGAATGTTCTCAAGGCACCAGAGTCAATGGAGAGATATAGTTAAAGGCTGCAGGGTTTTTTTAATTTTTTTTTTTTACATTCATTTATTTTTGAGAGACAGAGAGTGTGAGCAGGGGAGGGGCAGAGAGAGAGGGAGACACAGAGTCTGAAGCAGGCTCCAGACTCTGAGCTGTCAGCACAGGGCCTGACACGGGGTTCGAACGCACGAACTGTGAGATCACGACCTGAGCTGAAGTCAGACACGTAACCAACTGAGCCACCCAGGTGCCCTGGCTGCAGTTCTGAAGTCAGATGCACCAGGGGCTAAAGCCTGGCTCTGTCACGATCTGGGTGCCCCTACGAAAATTACTTAAATTCTCTAAACTTGGTTTTCTTATATTTTATAAGGAGTTAAGGTGCTTATTATTAGCTCATGGGGTTGTTGTGAGTTGAAGCATACAAACATATTCCTAACTTGTACCCCTCCCACAAAAGGGCACGTCGGTGCACATCACAGATTTGCAGTGCAGTTCTCGGTTAGGAGAGACCTCCAGCATAAATCTGAAATCTGCCCACAGGAGGGCAGGAAAGTAAGGGGAGGGAATAAAGAGCAGAAATAAGAAAGACGAGACAGACACCCCCAGATAGAGAATTAAGACCAAGGTCCACATCATACACTAGACACACACTTTAAATAGAAAAACATGAAAACCAATCAGGAAAGCACTCCTCAGTGCTCACACGAACACCAAGTAGACCTTGGGACAAGGAGTATTCCCAGAGAGGAAGAGGCTGTTTCATAGAGAAAGGAGGCACTCATCAGATTTAACCCTGAATGTACCGGGCTCTTGTGACAGCATCAGAACGCATGGAACAGAACCTGACAGAGCTGGAAAGAGCAAGCAGAGACACAGACAAATCCGTGAGTTCAGTCGGAGGCTTCAGAATTCTCTCGTACCTGACGAACAGGAAAAACACAGACCCACCTTATGGATAATTACACGATACTACACCCGACAGCAGCACATTCTTTCCAGTGCTTGGGGACATGCGTCAAGGTAGGCATACAGGGGGACATCAAACAAGTCTCATGCTTAAAAGGCCTGAAATTCTACAGAATATGTCTTCTGACCACAATGGAATTAAATTAGAAATCTTAAGAAATAATACTAAATAAAAATTCAAAATCTAACAGGAAGAGCACTGTTAATAACTAAATGCTTGGAAATTAAGCAACACACTCTTTCTTTGAAGATATTAAGTAATCTCTGGACCTAACATGGGGCCCAAACTTAACAACCCTGTGGGGAAAACAAAACAACTTACAACACTGAGATCAAGAGTCACACATTCCTCCGACTGAGCCAGCCCCAGCTGGCTTCTAAATAAATACGCCAGTAATTCTAAAACAGATAAAGTAAGTAAATGATACACTTTTAAATAAATAACCCATGAGTCAAAACCCACAAGGAAAATTAGAAGATATTTTGAATGAATAGGAAAATACAACATATAAAAGTGTACAAAATACTGCTAAAGAGATGCCTACGGGGAAATTGACGGCTTCAAATGCTTCCATTAGAAAGAGGAGAGGTTTAAATACAGTGATGTAAGCATCTACCTTCAAAAGCCAGAAACAGAAGAGCAACTTAAAACCAAAGTAAATAGATGGAAGGAAATAGTACAAGTAGACATCAAAGAAATGGAAAATGGACAGAGGAATCAATAAAATCCAAAGCGGTTTGTTCATTTGAGAAGGCCAACAGAATGGAAGAGCCTTTAGCTGGACCAGTTAAAGACAGAGGTTAACAAACGTTATTATCAACACCAGCAATGAAGGGGCATGGTGACAGATCCTAGGGAGAACGTCTCAGGTCGGTTTATGCCAGTGAATTCTACAACTTAGACGGCACAGCCAAATGCCATGAAATTCACAAATTATCCAAGTGGACACAGGAAGAAACAGAATAATGGAATTTATAGTTTAAAATCTTTCCACAAAGAAAACCCCAGGAACAGAGAGTCTACTGGTGAATTCTATTAAACCTTCAAGGAAGAAGTAACACCAATCTTACACAGCCTTTCAAAAACCAGGAGAGAATACCTCACACCTATTTTTGAGTCCAGCATTACCCCAATACAAAAACCAGACAAGAAACTTATAGACCAAATATTAGCAATTTGAGTCCAGCAATATATAAAATCAATACACCAAAACCTAGTGTAATTTTCCTCAGAAGTAGAAGGTTGATTGAACGTTTGAAAATCTAAGAAGAAATAAAAACATAATCATCTCAATAGAAGAAGCATTTGATGAAGTTTAACACTGTTGATTTAAAAAACAACACCTAGCAAACTAGGAATAGAAACGAACTTCCTCACATTTACTAGAGATTTAAGTTAACATTACGTTACATGGCAACAGACTGCAAGCTTTGGCCTGGAGGCTGGGACGAGACTGGGGTGGAGGTCTTAGCCACTGCACCAAGACAGGAAAAAGAAAGAAAACTCATAGAGATGGGAGGGAGTTAGTAGTCTTTATTCACACGACATGGTCATGGGGGTAGAACGAATCAAATCTACAAAACTGCTACCAGAGCTAATGAGCCAATTTAGCAAAGTCATAAGAGGTCGCTAAACAAAGGTCAACCGTATTTCTTTCCACATTCTAGCAACAACCAGAGAATGAAATTTAAAAGTACAGCCCCATTCACAGTAGCACCCAGAAATGTGTGGGATACAGAGAGAGAGATTACAGATTATGCACAAAGACATGTCCCCTGAAAATGAAAATAATTTAAAGGAGAGTAAAACAAATGAAGAGCCGCATCCGGTTGTTAACGCGTCCACTTTCTCCAAGGTGATAAGTACACTCGATGCCCGCCAAAATCCTTTATAGAAAATGGCAAACTCCTTTTAGAATGCCTACGAAATTCAAAGAGTCAACGCAACTTGTAAAAGAACAGCTGGAGACCTTACTCTCCCGAACTCTGCCAGATCTTTTGTGAAGCTAGAGACGGAGGCACCGTGGCGTCTGTGCAGATGAACCGAACGCATCAGGAAATGCCACGGCATGCCCACCTGTATGCAACCACGTCACTTTCAACAAAGATGCCAACGTAACTTAATGGCTCAGAAAAGTCTTTTTATCAAATAGCTGTCATATATCGGGGGGCGGGGGAGGAATGAACACTGATTTTTATCTCACACCTTGATCGTAGGCCCAATTGTAGAAGTTAAAACCATGAAACATCTAGAAGAAAACACAGGAGAAAATCATTAAGATGTTGGGAAATACAGAGATTTCTTAGAACACAAAAAACATGAAGCCTGAAGGAAATACCATTTAGATTTTAATTAAATTTAAAGCTTACTTTTTGAAAGATACTATTAAGAAATATAATAGCAAGCCGCATAATGGGAGAAAATATTTACAACACGTCGAAGTATTTCTATCCAGACTATATTAAAAAACAAACAAACACTTAGAACTCAAAAGCAATAAATCATTTTAACAAATTAGGACAAGGTTTGAACAGACACTAACCAAAGAAGATGGGTGAGTGGTTATGAGGCACATGGAAGGAACTTTCATGGCAATAGCCCCCAGGAAAATGCAAACTAGTCACAATTAGTGACAATGATGCGGCTATCCTGATTGCTTTTAATTGGGAAGGCTGGTAATATCAAGCATTGATAAGGATGTTACTGTTGATGTGAATATAGAATAGTGCCACTGCTTTGGAAAAGTATTCAACCGTTTCTTTTTAAACACAGACTCCCTTATGACCCAGCTTTTCCATTCTGAGGGATTTACCCAGGAGAAAGGAAAGTATCATCTGCCCAATGACACGGTTTTGAACAGTCATCACACTTTATTCGTAACAACACTGTCTTTCAGCAGGTGAATGGGTAAACAGGTGTCGTGCAGTGGAATCCACCCCATCCCCTCTGAGCAGGTCATGGGGTAACATGTGTTGAAGTATCTTTGTGTTGCTTTCAGTTCCCGTTCTGTCTCCCACCATTAGTAAAAGGCTCTGGTTAGCCACATCTCATTTCTCAAACTAGCACAGGCCCTAGTTAGCACCACCCCAGACCCCAGCGTCCAGACAGCAACAGGTGAGTATGTCACTGGGAACATGAGCATACCTGAACTTTCACAATTACTCCTGCTCCAAATGACTTGGAACTGTTTTGAGTTAATCTGCTTTCCAAGGAAGTAAACGTTTTGGTTCTTTTTTATGAGAGTTCCTTTTTCATAGCTCTCTAAAAGGAAGACTGCCTTGGTTTAAGTACTTCAAGGAATCTGTGGAAAGGAAGTTGTCAGAGATGTACACAAGACACGTATAGATGTTCTCAATGGCATGATTTATTTTGAGAGAGAAAATGAACAGGTGGGGAGGGGCAGAGAGAGAGGGAAAGAGAGAGTCCCAAGCAGGCTCTGTGCTGTCAGCATGGAGCCCGATTCGGGGCTCGAACTCATGAACCGTGAGATCATGACCTGAGCCAAAATCAAGAGTCAGACACTTAATTGACTGAGCCATCTAATGCACCTCAATGGCATTATTTTTCTAAATAACTTACTTTATTTTAGAGAGCACATGCACACGTGCGACCGGGGAAGAGGGGCAAAGGACGAGAATCTTGATCTCAGCACCCTGGGATCATGACCTGAGCTGAAATCAAGAGTTGGACACTCAGCCAACTGAGCCACCCAGGCACTACTCGTGGCATTATTTTAAACACCAAGAAAGTAAAGGCAGTCTAAGTGCCTTAAAGGAAAGGACTGATTTTCACAAGTGCTGGGTGAGAGGGGGTCTCGATTCTTTCTCCACGCAATAGCACACATTTCACTTGAAAGCTTATGGTTTTCTATTTTTCTGGCATGTTATTCATTCACTTATTCTGTAAACTTACAGTCTTACACTTTTCAACCACGATTTACTTGGCTTTTGTATAATTAATAAACCAAAAGTAAAAGTTCTTGCTGTAAACGGGCAAGAGAAGTGGGAAAGAGAAGTGAAAAATCTTGTCCCCAGGTAGTAAAGCACAGGAGGTGGCACAGACCCAGCTCTCATTGTGAGCGGCCCCGCAGAAAGCGCCTCCTCCTTGCAGGCCCAGTGCTGGGAAACCTTACTATTCTGCAAGTGACTGCCAGCCAGTTCGTGGGCAAAGAAAAAACGATGGAGAACTTGAGTGAAACAGAAATACAAGCAAATGCTCCAGCTGATGTGACCAGGCAATAGAAAATGTTATGCCCTTTAACGGTCACTGGCGGGGTATAAACTGCCAATATGTACTACACACCATTGCTTTTTACCTAGTAAATTTGTTCTGTTTATTTCAGTGACTATCCATCTCATGTGTCTTTTTTTTTTTTTTAATGTTTATTTTTGAGAGACAGAGACAGCGTGAGCAGGGGAGAGGCAGAGGGAGAGAGGGTGACACAGAATCGGAAGCAGGTTCCAGGCTTCAAGCTGTCAGCACAGAGCCCAACGCGGGGCTTGAACTCACAGACCGTGAGATCACGACCTGAGCGGAAGGCAGACACTTAGCCAGCTGAGCCACCCAGACACCCCTCGTGTCTTACAACACATGGCAGCTCCAGCCTCACTGGGTTCATCCTCACATTCCCCTTATTTGTAAGTTCTTCCACAGTGCAAAACTTGCAAAGCATCTACTTAATGTGTTTAACACCCTTAAAACAGTATTTTAAGAACTGCTAACTCCTACCCCTGCAAACATTAATAAAAGGAAACCTTGTTTAGAATGGAGGCCGGGTCGGGAGGGGACTGCCTGGGGGAAACACGCATGCCCAGCCACTGTCCTCAAGTGCAGATCTAACAGGAAGTCTGATTATATGTTAGAAACTGAGAGGAAGGGAAGCTGGACAGAAATGACAACAAGGAAGAACACAAAATTTACGAAAAGCAAACAAACATTAAGAACTAAGGCCGGAAAGCCACCAGAATCAAGGACTGTTCGGAAGAGTGACCGGCAGTAATCAACACACCTGCACTGAAGAGGCTCCAGGAACATTCCAGAGGTGGTGAGTTGGGGAGATCTCAGTGAAGCCACAGGACCGGAGAGGAAGGAAGGAGCTGGGAAACTGGGTGTCTGAGTAACTGTACCAGCCAAGGTGGGGGGAGGTAAAGGGAGGGGTGCCAGAGCTCCAGAAGGCAGTGAAAGACAAGACCCAGGGAGCCTTTAGGCAACCAGGGAAAGGTGCCTTTACACTCAGGCAATAAGGAGCAAGGCAGAAAGGTATTTCCGGAAGGTTCTAGAAGCACAAAGACTCGGATTTCCTTTGCTGTGGCACGCGGGGATATAAGCAACACCAGCGTTTCCGAACGTTCTAGATAAATGGTGCCCCCCTCCACGCCCCGTTCCGACACATCCTTCAGGAGGGCGTCACAGCTGGCAATCACTGTATAACCTCTGAACCCCATTCCTCCAAGATTTCGTCTAGCCCTAAGTTCCGCACTCTGAGTTGTTTACAAAAACGGGTTTTGGTTTGTTTCAAACGTGAGCTGTGACATTCGGTACACGTGTTCCACCCCTCCCCACCCTTGTCCCCCCACTTCAGCCTCCTCAAGCGTCAGTCGACCAGAGGAGCCCCGCGGCCAGAGTGCCCCACGCCACGAGAGAGGAGCACGTTAGCATCGCGGTCCTTGAGGAAACCCGCAGCCAGCGCGGGCCTCCCTGCGTCCCTGGGGCCCGGGGGCCCCGCGTCTCGGGTCGCGCGCCTCGGCAGAAAGCCGCCCTTCTCCGGGGTGACCGTCGTCGCCTCCCTCGGCGGACGCCTCGCCGGCGGCGGAAGCGGGTAGCTGCCTCCCCACGCGCTCGCGGCGCGCACTTTCGGCTTCAAGTGGCCCAGAGGCCGGGGTGCGCGTCACGTGGCGCCACGGTCACGTGCCCACAGGTCACGTGCGAGGCCGGTTCCAACCCAGGGGAAGACGCCGTGCCCTCTCGCTCTCGCGAGATCCGCGGGGATCACGTGACGGTGCGGGCGCGGCGCGGCCTCACGTGACGGGCGCCGCCGGGCGAAGGGTCTCCTTCCTGCCGCGGGCGCCGCAGCGGCCGGGCCTCTGGACCCCGGGACCCTCCCCCGCCCTCTCGCCGGCCCCCGGCCCGCCCGCGGCCCAACCGCCCTCGACCCGCTCGGCTCCGGCCTCGGCAGCCCTCGCGCCCATGGCGGCCCTCGGCGGCGCCCGGCGGCGGCCTCTGTTCCTGCTGCTGCTCGGTGAGGGGCCAGGGACGCCGGGGCAGGGAGGGGGGCCGTGGGTTGGGGTCCCCGGGGACGCGGGGC
Source organism: Panthera uncia (assembly GCF_023721935.1). Lineage (NCBI taxonomy): Eukaryota > Metazoa > Chordata > Mammalia > Carnivora > Felidae > Panthera > Panthera uncia. The sequence goes on from NW_026057576.1 coordinate 79,222,859, forward strand.
GGGGGTACCCGGCGGCCGCGGACGATGCGGGGCGGAGCCGGGTGGGGGGGGTAGCGGGCCCGCGAGTCGTCCCCGCCCCGGCGGAGGTCGCCACTTGGGGGCCGGCCTGGAGCCCTTTGGCCGCTGCCTGAGGAGTTGGGTCGAGATGTCAGCTGAGGGCCACCGAGCTCGTTCTCCGGGTGTTAGGGTGGAACTAAGTGGCTTGTGGGTTTCGGGACGGCTGTGGTTTAGGCACGGAAGACCGAGTGAAGCTGTGCAGCCCGAGGCGGCGGTATCTGCGTGGTCCCTCTGTCCCGCGCCCCCCGGGGGATACGGCTCCTACCGAGGAGGGAGGAGGGCGGCGTGTTGGTCCGGACGCTCAGAATACGTCTTCTGTGCTTTAACTTTGCCCTTCTGAGACGGCTGCGAGTGCTGTCCCCTGCGCTGCTTTGCTGTGAACTTCAGGTTCGGGTGACATTTGGGAGCGCCCGCAGCGGGTACAGTGCGAGGTCGGCGGCCCCAAGCCGCGGCCGCACAATGGCAGTATTGTTTTCTAGCGAGTGGTCGGTCGTCAGGAGCGCTGCCTCCATTCCCGAGTCAAAGCGCGGGACCCCATCAGTGCGGATCTCAGAGCGGTCGGCGGGCGCTCGGTGTGCGATTGACTGAGTTTTGTTCTCGTTTTCTCGTCTCATGAGAAAGAGGAATGTGCGCCGTCTCCTAAATCTGCGCAGATGCCCTTGGTGAACCTGTCTGCGGTGCCACACCCTTTCACCCCGCTCCCAGTTAACACGGGAAGATCATCCGAAAGGCAAAGTTTGAAATATCCGGAAGACAATTCCCGGAGCTCACGCGAGCTCACACGATGTGGATGCACGTTACAGTACACACCTGCCCGTGGGTTCTGGAAATAGGTCTTCTTCTACTGTAAATTGTGCGCCTGTGAATGGGTGGATTTGGGTGTCACCTGTTTGCCTGTTGTGTAAAGTGAGTTCTCTGAGCTGCATGAATAGCCACCTGGCGTGACCTTATTCCCTCGGTACACCAAGCTGCCCTCCCTGGCAGTGTAGCTACAAGAGGAGTTGGTGGAACAGGTTTGGCGGTGTCGGCCGGCAGCGTGTTCAGTATTAGAAGAGCTCGCCCTCAAAGGGAAGAGAAACCTCTTTAGTTCCCTGCCGGGCGGTAGCTGGGCGTATTGTACGTGTCGTTAACTTTCTAATCCCTATTCCACTCTATCTTTCTAAGTTTTATGTTCAGTTAAAATCCAACTTTTAGGAAAGGCGTATTAATTTGGATTTAGGTCTTTTTAAAATGATGTTTATTTTGATGTATAATTTTACCAAAAAGCATGTTTTCTGAAAGCATATTTCAAACTTCGAAATTACTAAATCCTCCTTCATTAATAATTAGACATTTCTTAAAGCTGCTTTTGTGTTTGAATACTTGGTAGAAAGCATAGACCAGGGTGAACTGAAACCGTCTGACACTTGAGATGAAGTGTCATTGCGTAATGGGACTCTTTAAACCACTGGTGTCAACTAGATGATTTCCTTCCCCTTACTCAAGTTAACATGACTGTTGATTGTGGAAGTTTGTTAGCTCCTCAGGTTGGTGACCAAATTCTTAATGGTATTTGAGACCAAAATGTTCGAGGCCTGTGATTTTGAACTTCTTTTGTTAGACACGTCCCAGGCAGTGTCCGTTCTCCCTTCTCTCTGCATCTGCGGGACGTGACTACACGCATGCATGGCGTGAGCTTTCACTGGAACGTCATTCCAGTCGTGCTGTGATGATGTTTCCACCTTGGGCCTCACACGTAGTAAGTGCTCGGCACTTACCTAGACTCTGTTCTGTAGCACTGGTCCCTAACCACACGTCCATGTCTGTGCTTTAGAAGTGTCCGTGCTCATGGCCTTCCCCTCCAGGCTGTGATTCGGAGTGTGGGAAGGAACCTTGGTCTTCTTTACGTGCTTCCTTTAGTCATAGGTGGTTATGTGTCACTGATTAAAAAGAAAAATACTGGATTTAAAAGAATCAAGTAATGACAAACTAGGAAGTATTTCTTCTAAAAAGTTTAACGAAGAAATGTATTCACTTGTTCCTTTGGATGGCAGCTTCTTTTATTTCAAAAATGAGCATTTTGTCATTTGAAACGTATCCACTCACTCAGCAAGTTTTGGCACTCAGTTCCCGATTGCTCAGCACTCCGTAGCTGTGTGACCTTAAGCAAGTTAGGTCCCTGTCCCTTAGTCTCCACAGCTGTGAAAGGGAATCGCAGTAGCGTTTTCCTGTTAAGGTTGCCACCATAGTTGAATTAGCTGCAAAGTGCTTGGCGCAGGTCCTGGCACGTAACACGTGCATAACAAGTGCTTTTTAAGTGACATAACTTATTTGACATTTTCCGTCAGGTTCTGAGGGTTTAGTGACGAACTCGATGGGTGAGGTCTATATGGCTCTGTTTAAATACTGTCAGTGAGCATTAAAGCCAGTGCTATTGCCCTGTACTGTGTGCTGCGTGTGCACTGGCTCCTTTGATACTCCCATGACCCCGAGGGGTCAGCACGCTTGTTCTGGTCCGTGGGCGCATAAACCGAGGGCAGCAACTGCTGCCGGCCCCAGGTCACACAGCTAGTGAGTGGCGGAGTCTGCAACAGAACCAGACTCGCTTCCCACAGCTGTACTTGTGTCAGAAGGGGATTCCTACCGGTGAGGGTACCTTGAAGGAATAGGCTGAAGTTACTCATTTATGTGGTCCCCGGAGAAATGGTGGAGTCTGCACCTGTGTGCTGGATGGACCGCCACAGGCCAGGGAGCAAGCTTGTTAGAGGGCCACAGACAGCTTCTGACAGCATGCATAAGTTTCTCTTGTAAGTGTGCGATCTGATGCTCCCAGAGACGTTTTTCTCTGGACTAAAATTTGGCTTCTGGGGATAAGTTTCTTGTTTTAGTAATTGAAAGTTTCTGGCCCCTCCAGAATAATTGTGGATATCTAGTGTTGGTAAAACTTACTTTAAATTTGCTTTTGTAATACTTGTTTTACTTTGAAAGCTCATACCCTCAGCATATTTACTAAGTGAAAACGTTCTGTGACTGAAAAGTTATTTAACGTGAAATAGTTCCCAATGAAGTGCTTGGAGTTAGTAAAAGAGTGTTAATGACTTAAGGAACTAACTTCTGGAAAGGCAGCTTGGTTAGAACTGCTGTGTGTGTGCTCCTGTGAGAGGCAGCCACCTGCCCTGTCTGTGGCATGCGTGGTCACACAGTAACTCCGGCAGCCAGGCCAGAACCACGGCCATGTGAGGGCATCTCAGGCCTGAGAGAGCCCTGGCAGCAGGGTGGGGGGGTGGGGGCGGGTGGCAGCCATGCGCTCGTGGTCTGGGTCAGCGTCCCTCACACACTTGCTTCTGCCCACCGAGCCTGCTTCCACCTTGCTGGCCTCTCTGAACCGCTGGTGCCCTTAACCCATCCCTCTCCAAAGGCACGGGGATGATTTCTCTGTTTTTAAAATCCTTTACTGAGTTAAAAACAAGCTGTGGAATTTTCTCTAGGTTTTACAATGGAAATTCATTTATCGGAGTTGCCTTTAGTGTAACCTGAGTTTTCAGGGGCATAGGTTAAGAATTTCCAAAACAGACAAAAACTGCACAGGTTTCTTGTTTGCCATAGGTTGCTGCTTTTTCCTGCAGCAGCTTCTCTGTGAACCTAGATTTTGGTGTTTCCCGTACCAGAAGAATACGGGAAGGTATGTGGGGTTTCTGGCTACTTTTTGCTTTATGCTTGAATAGTAGTTGGCTTTAAAGATTTTATTTTGTGAAAGTCGCAAGAGTGTAATAAACTGGGTTTGTTAGGGTCATTTATTGGGGGCAGGGATTTTATTTATTTTTTTTTTTTTAATTTTTTTCAACGTTTTTTATTTATTTTTGGGACAGAGAGAGACAGAGCATGAATGGGGGAGGGGCAGAGAGAGAGGGAGACACAGAATCGGAAACAGGCTCCAGGCTCCGAGCCATCAGCCCAGAGCCTGACGCGGGGCTCGAACTCACGGACCGCGAGATCGTGACCTGGCTGAAGTCGGACGCTTAACCGACTGCGCCACCCAGGCGGGGGGCAGGGATTTTAGAATGAAAAGTTAATCGAGTGTGTACTGAGTGTCTTCAAAATGTTCCTGTGTCACATGTATGCCTGGAGTGGTTGGAGTGTCGGGAAAAGGTGTGCAGGGACTGGCAGGCATGTCACTGGAGGGAGGGCATGTCACTTCTGACCCCCACGGCACCCAGTGCTGGCAGACTAGTTCTTGGTTTCAGAACTAGTGAAAGCACCCATTTTTGTTGCAAGAACAGTGTACTAACATGTGGCTTGGGAAAATTACCTACTGCTCTACCACAGTGTTCGGATGACATTCGCTGCTAAACCCATCAGAGCTATAGGACATCAAGAAGCCAGAGATGGCTCTGGCCCTGAGAACTTGAAGAGGAAATCGCTAGCCACCATCACTGTTGAGCTGGAGGGACCCATGAGAGCTTCATTCTGTCCCTTCCTTCGGGGATGTGGCAGCCCTGCCTAGATGAGTTGACTGATGGCCTGACGTGCAGCCAAGTCTAGGTTCAGTTGAATCACTGGTTTTTAAGGATGTTTCTGAAACTTGGTGAAGGACTCGGATGTGTGAGTCTGTGGCTTTTCTTGCCACACCACCAGTCCATGAGAAGTAACAAGAGATCTAACTTTAAATAGTTTAGGACTACAGCAAAAGATTCCCCAGTTCTCCCATGGGCTTCTGCAGAAGATCGGTATTCAGGTTGAGTTGTGCCTCCGGGACCCTGGTACATCTTCCAGAGACCCTCTGAGGACTGAGTGCAGAGCAGCATGTGCCTAGGTTGACCCGGAAATTGACATGTGACCTCCCTGTCAGTACCCTGACATCAGGCATTAAAGAGCTGTTGGTCAGGTGGGCAGACTAACTAGTGGGTTTAGAGTTAACATTTCCAGGATCCTATCTAGGAGGGACAGGAAAGACAGCCCAGCTGAACCCAGCCTCGGTAACCCACATCTCGATCTTGTAAGCAGCACAGTAGTATTTCCTAATAAAGTCCATTATTGCCACAGCTAGAGACCACAGAAGTGCCCAGTTGTATTTTCAAAACCTTGTTTGGATATTTCTGTCTTTCCTGGAGTTAGCAGGCCTCCTACATGGCACGGCGGCCACGTTTGTGGTGACAGACGGCAATGGGACGGCTTGCATCATGGCCAACTTCTCTGCTGCCTTCGTGACCAGCTATGATACCAGGAACGGTCCTACGGTAGGAAGCACCAGGGTCCTTCATGCAGGGTGTGGTGTGTGTGAAGATGTTTGTTATTATCATTTCAAATAAATGTTTGAGAAATGACCTCACCGTAGCACAGTTCCCCTGTGCCATAGTAGTATCCTCCTCCGCTCATCAGTAGCCTATGCTACTGTATATACTGAAGGTGCAGTCAGATATGTAAACCATTTTATGCCCTGCTCTTGCTGTTCTATGAATTTTTTTTAATGTTTATTTGGGGGAGAGAGAGGGGAGGGGGCATGCAAGCAGGGGAGGGGCAGACAGACAGCAGGACAGAGGATCTGAAGCAGGCTCCAGGCTGTCAGCACAGAGCCCAATGCGGGGCTCGAACCCACAGACTGTGAGATCATGACCTGAGCCGAAGTCAGACGCTCAACGGACTGAGCCACCCAGGCGCCCCCTGCTTTAACGGTTTTATGTGCGTGTAATCCCCGTTTTCCTCACGATTACTTTTTGTGATCACAGTGCAGTGTTCTCTTATGTTGATCAGCCTGTGTTGGAGCCTCTGCTGTTTTCTGTTTTCTGATGTACTTTCGTGCTCAGGGCACAGCGGTGTGAATATACTTTTCCTGATATGTTGAATTTGCTTTGGATAAACCACTAGGCTCCAGGAATTGCATATAAACAGCTGAGCAATGCTGCAGGCTGTACTCGTCCAAAATGCCCCTCATTGTTTTCTTAAAATAACTTGTACTTCTACGGGATGAAAGGGTTTTTTGAATTTATTAGATTCCTAACAAGTAAGCTGCATCTGTATTTCTTTGTCAGTTACCCACTAGTGGACATCATGCTTCTTTTTCACATTTACTCCTGTATGTATCTCTAAACCAAATTTCGTTTTTAGTTCTTTGTTGAAACCACCATTTTTCCTTGACCACCTCACAGGGCAGTGGTGGGGCCCCTGGACTTTGTGCTAGGTGCTCAGGCCCCATCTGGCCTCCACGTAAACATGGTCACATTCCAGACCAGAGAGAAACGGGCAGGCTCCGTCCCGCAGGAGTGTCTCAAGTTACAGAGACTTGTCCAAACACTTTTGTTGTCCTTGCTACATTACTTGTTTTGTGTTTGGATTTTTAAAATATCATTTGGACATATATTATGTTACACAGATGGGATTGCCCACTGCTGTTATGTGCCTTACTCTTCTCCACCGTATTGGTCTCTGTCGCCTCGCAGAGTTCTGTCGTCTCAGGAGCAGCTTATCCGCGGCTCACTTAGCCGGTCCTGCTCGTTTCCAGGGTCACCTGGTGGTTCTGTAGTTTTGTCTGTAATGGTAAATTCAAACAGTTCTGCAGCAAACATCTTTTTCTCTGTTTAAAGAGACTTTAAGTGCAGTCGACACCCGATGTTACATTAGCTTTAGGTTTGCAATTTAGGATTTGACAAGTTTGTTCCTTATGCTGACTACACATGTAGCTCCCGTGGGTCCCATGAAGAGACATACTCTTTAAACATTTTTATAGCACACGAGTAGTGATGGTTTTCTCAAATATAAATACATAGCTCACTTGAAGGCCAATATGAATTAGTTCAGTTAACCAAGATCACTTTTGTTTAAAAATGCTACAAATTAAAATTATGTTAATTGTCCGCTTTGTCTTACACTTGAATTATTTCTCAGTCTGTACTGACACATAATCCTGACTTTACTATGTTTTTATCGATGTCAGAGGTGAATGTGCTCACTGCAGCCTCTGACGTGGGGGGCTGATGTCCCTCTTCCTGAAGGTCTTCCTTGGTGCATCTGAATCACTTTAGTGGCTTGCGTTCTGACTGGGTGTGTGTCCTTTGTTCTAGAATGTGACCTTCGACCTACCACCTGATGCAGCAGTGTTAAACAGCAGCAGCTCCTGTGGTAAAGAGAACGCGTCTGCCCCCAGTCTCGTGATTGCTTTTGGAAGAGGACATAGACTGATCCTCAATTTCACAAGAAATGCAACCCGTTATAGTGTTCAGCTGATGGGTTTTATTTATAACTTGTCTGACACACAGATTTTCCCCAACGCAAGCTCCAAGGGTAAGAACCCAAACCGACCAGTTACAGAGTTAAGAAAATCAGGTTGGAGAGGGCCTAAAATTTTAACTAAGTACTTCACGTAGTTAAAAATTGATTTTTTTTTTTTTTTTCTGCTTTGTTTTTTTTTTCAAATACAGAAATCAAGACTGTGGAGTCTGCCACTGACATCAGGGCAGACATAAATAAAAAATACAGATGTGTGAGCAACAACCAGATCCACATGCGCAACGTCACTGTCACGCTCCATGATGCCACCATCCAGGCGTACCTTGCCAGCAGTAGCTTTAGCAAGGAAGGTAGGACACTGCCTGTGGCCCTGGTGCCCAGGCCCAGCTCAGTGCGTGCAAGCGTGGCTGTGAGCCTGTGCCTGAGGAAGATGTGTGTGAGTAAGCATTTGTGCAGTGGGGGACTGGGTGCAACTCACACCTTTGAACTGCCCACCAAACATGTTTTTCTCTTGAGAGGAGGTGATCTCTTTAGGTGAGGTAGGACAAACACTGATTTTAAAAGGGAAAAGCAGTTGAAACTCTCTGTGAAGCTAATGAGGTCAGGGTCACAGAATCTTCCAGTTCAAGCCAGCTGTCTTTTCACCAAGACCTAGGCTTACCTCTGTCCAGCTTGACGGGCCCGGGGGTGGATGGCAGAAGGACCTGAATGCCTTTCTGGGCAGGTTGGCTGGGGGGGGGGGGGGGGGTGTTGGTCATGACTCCTCAGGGAGGCACCTGCCAGCTCAGCTCCACTGGTGGGCTCTGGGGTCCGACAGACAGGGCTCCAGACCCCTCCTAGCTCTGTGGTCTTGGGTAAGGTAGTCAGTCTCTTGTCTCCTCCCCTTGTAGAGTAAAAATAATAGTCTGTTTTAGGAGGATCTTAGAGTTAAAAAGGAAATTTATACGTGGTGTTTATGTCAGTGCCTGGCTGAGAGTAAATACTGAGGAGTGTTATCGTTCAATTAGGACTGAAGAAAGTTCTTTTCCCCAGTCCTGCCAGTCAGCTCACAGATCACTGTTATTTTCTAGAAGGGTGAGGGGCTTGGTTGTCTTAGAGAACTTGCCTGTCCTTTTTGGTGTTTAGCCGTGCTTTTGTGAGCCTTCAATTTCAGCAGCCCCAGCAGTGTGGCTGGAACACTCAGGTGACTGCTGGCTGCGTGGCTGATTTGCTCTGAGTTACTGGTGCTGGTGGGCCCAGTGGGCCGGCCGGGCCTCTGTGCGGTTGGGTACAGCCCTCCTGAGAGGCATTCGTGCCCTCCGCAAGGCCCTGTGCAGCCCACCTCCGCTTCTGTATAGCCAGGAAGCTAAACGTGGTTTTTCCGTGCTTACCAGTTTAAGGTTAAAAGGAGTCGAACATTTCACAACACATGAAAATTACATGAAAGTCAAGCTTCAGTGTCCATAACTAAAGTTTCCTTGGAACATAGCCTCATTTATTCGTATACCTGTTTCTATGGCTGCTTTTGCATTCACACTGGCAGAGCCGGGTGTGCACAGACACCAGACAGCCACAAAGTCTAGAACGTTTGCTGTCTGTAACTGGGAAGACACAACCAGCAGCAATACACAGGGCACAAAGGCAGGTATGTGTGAGCTGAAGCAGCTCTGGAGGAGACCGGCGGGACCAGCCCTCTCTAGTACCCCCCTTGTGTGGCGAGCTGTGTGTGTGTGTGCACACGCACACGTGCACAGGCCCAGGTGTGCACGCTAGCACCCACCTCCCCGAGTGGGGGAGGGACTGGGGGGGGTGGGGAAGTTACAGCCACGCTAAGTGCTTCAGCAGCTGACACTCACAGGTATGAGTCTCCAAGCAGCTGGGTTTCGTCCCCAGCAGAACACCTCAGTCTTCTCCCTCTGGCCTCGAGCAGAAGGGAAGAGCAAAAACTGTCAGAGGCATTGGGAAATGATAGTGCAGTGACCTCACTACCATCTGGGCCTCAGGGTGGCTGTAGAGGATAGCTCTTCACTTTCATGACTTGTTTTCTGCTGCTTGGAAAGCTTCTGAGCACAGAGATGGGCCTGTCCTGTCTGACCTCTCTGAGCGGTGTGGTGCCCAGAACAGGGCTCCAGCTTCTGGCCTAAGATCAGATTGTGACAGTACAGAAATGCTAATCTTTTTTAAGGTTTATCACTTTTTTAAAATAGTGTTTATCTTTTGGAAGAGGTTTAGGTTCACGGAGTTCCCCAACCCCCATCCCCACGCGCACACAGCCCCTCACCGTCAGCTCCCCACGCGCACACAGCCCCTCACCGTTAGCTCCCCACGCATTGCTTTCCTAGTGGAGGAATGTCTGTGTGTGACTCCACGGGGGAAAGATGCATTCAGTGAAGCGGTCCCTACACCTGAGTCCCAGCCACCGACCCCCATCCTCAGAGGCTCCCGCCCCAGCCCCTACACAGTCACCTGGGGGCTTGGCCTTCTGCCCTGGTGGTGGGTCACTCTGAGCCTGCTATGGGCAGTCACCCGTTGTGTCCTGTGAGTTGTTGGTCCGAAGCTTGGTCACTAAGCTCACCCTTAGTCCCCACCTCCTCTTGTGTTCGTGGTTGTCCCTCTCATCAAAGCTTGCTTTCATGTTATGTTAAATCTGCCTCTACGGATACGTCTGTGCTTTGGAAAGGAATCTTGCGGCTTTTTAAAGACACTAGGGCACTCTCAGGAAATCTGCTGGGAAGAGGAGGGATAAGAGGTGTCCTGGAGTTACACAGAATATCGTGTACAAGTTGGCACATCCCTGTGGCAGCCTGGAGGGTGTGGTGAGGTCACGGCATGTCTGCGTAGTGTTCCCTGGACAGGAAGGAGTCCTCATAGGGCTTTTGGGATCCTGTCACTGTCAGGTAACATCATCTGTAATTCCTCTGATCAGTCTTTACTTGGAGTGATAAGAAATGAAGTCTGCAAAAAACAAATCCATGCCCCAAGCTCCAGGGACTGTTCCCCACTCCCTCTACCCTGCCACAAATGTGTACACACCACCCACCCCACCCCCTGTGACTTCTTATTTCGTGGGATGTGGTCTTCCAGTGGCCTAGGTCCAGGCCCAGTGATTGGGGGAGTTCTCAGAGCAACCACGTGGGCAGGGAGGGGCTCCAGAATGGGCTTTCGCTCTGTGAGCAGGAGCCAAGCTGTCCCCAGAAATACTTCAGCAGACCCTGAACAGCACCAGTGTGAGCTGTGTGGGTCCACTCACACATGGATGTTTCCAGTAAACGCAGTACAAAACTGTAAACGTCTTCTTGTGATTGTTTTTTTCTGCCTTCACTGTAAGAATACATGATATGTGTTAATAGACTGTGTTACTGCTAAGGCTTCTGGTCAGCAGTGGAGTTTTAATAATTAAGGTTTTGGGGAGTCCAAAGTTAACATGGATTTTCATCCATGGGGGTCAGCGTTGTTGAAGGGTCAGCTGGAGTTGCTGACGTGACCTGAGCTGTGCTCGAAGCCCAGCTGTGCACTTTGACTCAACCAGCTGTGATCTTGGGGTCTGGTCTGTAGAGAGCCCCCCGGCCTGCCAGCGGCTTGCTACGTCCACTTTTGTCTGTTGTGCTGTTTCTGACACGGTTTGCAATCAGAGGGACCCGTGTATCCCCCTCCAAGCAGGAGATTTGTTGTAACTGGGCACACATGCTACATGGCAGCATCATTCACATTTAAAATTCTTGGTTTCTGTTAATATTGAGCCATTTGTTTTTTTTTTATCTCCTTTTGCGCTAATTTCATTCCTCTGGTTCTTAGGTACTTTTTTTTTTTTCTGGGTCACTTAAATTGAAAGCTTCAGAGAAAAGGTTCCCTGTCAAATACATTAAGTATATTTTATATTCTTGTAGTCTGTTCTAGTCGTGGATTGACAATAAAGAACTGTTAAACACATTTTCAGAAATAGGTAAATTTTTGGCCACAAATGCCCCTGGAAAGTCAGAATGAGCTGCGGGGGTTGGTGCAGGCTTCTGTGGCCTCGCTCTTCTGTGCTGTCGTGGGGCCTTGGTTCCCCGTGCCCCTACCCGTGCACTACCCTGAGAAACACCAGGTACTGACACATCAGAGCTTCTGAGAAAGCACAAGGCCAGGCTGCTGGAGTTGGCTTCCCGTTTGGTTGACGAAGGCAGGTTCCGAGGACAGCCTCTCCCCAAGGTCTGTGAGGGGCATGTGGTCATCTCCATGGAGCGGGCTGGGCACAGCCATCCCCAGAGGCTGAGGTGGAGCTGGTGAGCATGTCCACGCTGTGTCCCTGGGAATTGGATTTCCAGCCCCAGGCCCACGCAGACACCTGACTTTGATGGCTTGGCAGAGGATTCGTATTTATTCGTCTTTGTGCCTTCAAGATTTGATGTGTGGGCACTTATGGCTGCCTCTGTGACCATTAGAAGTTCAAAATAGGATCTTTTTAGTATGGCTGGTCCCAAGCTTGCTTTCCACCCAGTTTGGCAACATTTCTCCCTTAGAAACAACGGCCAGGGTAGCTTCAAGTAAAGGAAAGGAGTAAAGTAAAGGAGTGCTAATGCCACTCTCCTCGCACTCCGTTGGAGACTCCTTGTAACTGTAGCACGCAGGCTCCTCAGGCTGGTCGCTGGCAGATTCTTTGGGGGCCTCCAGAAGCTTCTGAAAATCCTGAGGAGGGGAGCCTTGGCGGGACACGCAGCCTGCGCTCTCCTGGGGTCCCCGGTCTTCCCAGGGCCGGTTACACACGGGTCGCACTGAGCACACTTGAGTGCATCCTCCGTGTGCTTTCCTCGCTGCAGCGTCTGCCTGGGGGACAGGTTGCACAGGGTGGGGCTCTCTGTCTGCATTTGGGAAGGGAGGGAAGGGGGCGGGCACTCGTCCTTACGCTTGACTGTACCATTTGTGCTCCCAGGTGGACACTTCGCAGCCTGCCTTATGAGAACAGCAGGTCGTGTGTGCAGGTGCTCGTCACTCTCCCCATGCATGCCGCATGCCCATCTAGGCTGGGATTTGGAAGCCACCTTGTGTTGATGTGGTTTTGCACATTTAATGAGGTCCTGTTCTGTAACAGCTTGGAAAGCAGTGGTGAGGCTGTTCTTAAAGGTGTGGCTATGGCGTCAGCCTACAGCCCCAGGGAGGAGGCGGGTAGTGTGGCCAGCACACCCCGGGTGGGGACCTCTCAGGCAGCTGTCCCTCCACCAAGAGCCCAGAGGCACACCCACACTATCGTGCCTTTTTTCCATTTTTACCTTCTGTCTAGAAAAGCATTTGACTGTGTGTGATTGCGCTGTGTGAAGGCACACTGGGTGAGTGAACTTCCCAGAGGTGTGGCATCACTTCCATGTCACAGCCCTGCAGGGTGACCTTTCCCATCTCTCCCCTGCCCCCCCCCCCCCCCCCCCCCCGCCCCCCAGGAGGAAATGGTGGCAAAGTTTCCTTTTAAAGTGGAGCAAGTTCCGGCAGCTTCCCCGTGGGCTCCACATCCATGGCACTGGGTATGATGGGCCAGCTCCCACGGCCCAGGCTAGCTGAAGTGGGGAGAGGTGGGAGTTGGACAGAAATCGTGTGAATGCTGATCATCCACAGGAACAGGGCAGTAAGACAGAGGGCTTAACTTGGGGATGATGGTCTCCTGGAGGTGCTGTGGGTCCGGGTGTTTTAGGATGTTACGTGGGAGGCAGGTGTGTGTTCTGTATGCATCTGAGGGAGTGTTCATTTCTCTCTCTTGGTTCAGTCTGCCTTGATTTTGAATGTAAATTTTTGTTCCAAGCAATCATAGTAGGTCAAGTTCTGAGAGACGGAGACACTTAAACTCCTGGGCATGTCCTCTGGGGGCACTGTGTGCCCTCTCCCCTCCCCCCTCCCGTGTGCCCCCCTTCACTCCCCCTACTCCCCCGTCCCCCCCCCCTCTGCCCCCCCCCCCCCCCCCCCCCCCGCCACTATGTCCTCCTGCCAAGGCCTGTCCTGCCCCAACTTCCCTCACTCCTAGATTGTCATCCCTTTCTTAGGAATTTTCACTCACACTTCCTGGGCCTTCTGTCTCCAGGAGGGTGCAGGTGCCTGTACCACCCCCCTTGCTCTGAATAGCTCAGAGCAGCTGGCTCACTGGACCTGGCTGGTCTCAGCTCCAGTCTTGTCCTGCAGGGACTGCCCCCTGACACTCATCCCTGTAAAGGCCTCCTGGGCTTCTCTCCCACGAGCACCTTGCTGATGGCACTAGCTTTGTCCTGGTGTGTGCGTGCGTGTGTGTGTGTGTGTCTCGCCTGCATCTGTGGGACCTCCAGCACCATGCCTAGTGTGCAGCCTCACAGAGGGTCTTGAATTGTTGCTGTTTGAAGTGGTGTGTAGCTGACTGTCCCAGCAGCAGGTGATGGGGTTCAGGTTGTGTTTACTTCAGTAGAAAGGTTTGTCCTGCAGAAGGGGACAGCTCTGTGAAGGCAGCATTGCCCGGAGGCTGAGCTGGAGGACACTCCAGGCAGAGTCGCAGTATGGTGGCAGGAGTGGGGATGGCCCTGTGGGACAGCAGGCCGTTGCCCCATAGTTCCGGAGGGGGGCTGGCATGCACTGTCCTCGGACAGGCCGAGAGATCCCGTTCTGCGGGTGTGGCCAGCTGAGAGACTGCTGGGGTTCACGGTGAGCCTGGGGTGGCCGAAGCTTCCGGTGGGTGGCCCTGAGGAACTAGGACTTTGCCTCCTTTCCCACTTGTCCCTCCAGAGACGCGCTGTGAGCAAGATGGGCCTTTCCCGACAACCGCACCGCCACCGCCTCCCCGCCCTTCACCATCCCCCACGCCAGAGAGCCCCTCCGTGCACAAGTACAACGTGAGCGGCGCCAACGGGACCTGCCTGCTGGCCAGCATGGGGCTACAGCTGAACGTCACCTACAGCAAGAGGGACAACACGGTAGGTTCGGCCCTGGGGACCCATCTCAGTGCGTCAGGGCGCTGGTGCATGTGCACACCTCTCATAAATCTGAGAGAGCGGGTTGTGGGGCCTGTCCTGTAATCAGCTTCTTGGCGCACACAGCCAGGCTGCTGTCTTCTGTATGGCCCGTGTCATTGGGACTTCCTCTACTGGACGAGTTTATCGGCCCCTAAGAGACTGTTAAATTCTGCTTAAACTTTTACCACCACAATTTTTGTGTTCATTGTTATGCTTTTCCTTTGTCCCTGCTGGTGATGGGGGCTGTGGGCTGTGACAGGGAAGGTGCTTGTGGTGGGAGTGTAATGTCCTCGTGAAAGTAGCAACCAGGAGGAGCAGGGAAGATGGTTCTGGAACCCGGAAGTCTGCACTTTGGGTGTTTTCCTCCTCCTGGTTTTGGTTAAAATGATAGAAGCCTTGAAGTTCTCATTTTGAGGTCACTTTGGCTTTTCCAGAGCGTGGAGGACCCGAAATGGGGCGCGAAAAGGAACTTAGGTAACATGTCTGCTTTTCCTCCTCAGACCGTCAGCGGACTCTTCAGCATCGACCCAAGCAACACGAGCGCCACGGGGAGCTGTGGCGCCCAGCTGGTGACCCTGGATCTCCGGAGCAGCCACATCCACTCCTTGCTCTTCCAGTTTGGAATGGTGAGGGTTCGTGCCCGCGCCACCTCGCGCCGCAGCCCACATCTGGCCATGGCTTCCCGCCATGGGCTCCCACACACTATGCCCCAGCCCCACGGAGAATCAGTGAAGGTGCCAGAACCCACGGCTTTGCCCCAGTGAGGACGACGGAGTCTGTTTTCCCCACCTGCCTCTTCCATCAGTGCTTTGGACCCTCAGTCCCCCATTTTCGTTAAGGACACCTCCGTTGGTTTCCTTTATGCAGCAGGTGTCAGGGGGTACCTGCGGCGTGCCCACCATCGCTGTCTGTGCCCCACTGTGCTCAGCCCAGCCTCCGCCTCGGGCACTGCCCTCAGCCCTTCTTCCAGGGGCGACATCCTGGGTCCTGGGTCCTCTCTTCTTGTCCCCATCTGGGAAGCATAGAAACGCCCTCTGCCAGTGTTTATGATGCTGCAGATTAACAGTCTGGTTTCTCCTGATAAAATTTACATTAACGTTCCTAAAGTGCCAACGTTTGGAAAAAGTTTGATTTTTTAGAACATGGCTCCTTCAGTCCCTATTTTAACAGTCTGATTGTGTAAAAAGGTCTAGGAGGACAAGTCAGCTTCTGTGTTCTCGGGATTTATGCGATGCCTTCTATTACAGACTGCGTGTTCCACGGCCTCTTGCTGAAGCTAGAATTGCAGGAGTCAGATTTACTACCAGATGATTCTTTAGGTTTGATGGTAAACATGTGAGTTTGGCAAGTGGTTAAGAATTATTTTCTTCTCTTTAAGGACCCAAATACTAGCCAGTTTTTCCTGCAAGGAATCCAGTTGAATATGACTGTCCCTGACGCCAGAGGTAAGGCCCCCACATCTCACTTGCCCGTGCAGGAGTTCCAGAGCACTCACTCTCAATGTGCCTTTGCAGACCCCACCTTCCAGGCGGACAACAGCTCTTTGAGGGCACTGCAGGCCACCATCGGGAATTCATACAAGTGTAACGCCGAGGAGCGCGTGGAGGTCACGGAGGCCTTTTCTGTCAATATATTCAAAGTGTGGGTCCAGGCTTTCCAGGTGCAAGGTGACAAGTTTGGGTCTGGTGAGTAGCATTGGGGGAGACTGCACGGGGTCTGCAGACTGCAGTTCTATTTGGATATTTAATCATTTCTGGGTTGCAAGGACAGTTAATGGGGGTGGGGGTCCCCTTTCCCAGTCTCAGAGATTTTTAGAGCAAACTCCCTTTCCCGCATCACCTTGCCTTTGGAAGACCCAGCAGCTCACAGATGCGAACCCAAGGCGCCATTTGCTCAAAGGTAGTCGTTTCATGGGATGGCACCTGTCCTCCCGAGCCGTGAAGGCAGGAGGTGGGGTGTTGTGTCCGGAGGTCCTGTGTCCAAGCAGTAATTGATTAGAACCGAGCCAGGCTGGGGGGAGGGGGGGAAAGCCCGTGTGAGGTCTCGTGGGGACTGTGGCCGCGAGCATGGCCCCCTGCCCCATGTCTCCTAGTGGAGGAGTGCCAGCTGGATGAGAACAGCATGCTGATCCCCATTGCCGTGGGCGGCGCCCTGGCGGGGCTGGTCCTCATCGTCCTCATTGCCTACCTCATCGGCAGGAAGAGGAGCCACGCGGGCTACCAGACGATCTAGCAGGGCCGCAACAGCTCGGGCCGGCCGCCACCTCCGGGCCTCCGCTCGTCCCCTGAGCTTAGGTTGGCGTGGAGGTCGGCACGCTTTCTTGCAAACTGATTTTCAAATCTGCTTTATCCGATGTGAAGTTCATCTTGCAACATTTACTATGCACAAGAGTATTGAAATGACGGTGTTAATTTTGCTAACTGGGTTAAATATTTTGCTAATGGTTAAAACGTTAATATTTACCAAAGTAGAACTTTCAGGTGGGAGGGAGGAGTGCTTCCCTACATGGGCACTGGCTCCACTATTACTTGGCTCTTTAAGATTCTGCTGTTGGCTTCTTCGTTCCTGACTGAGGTTGAAGCCTCGCCAAGGTGGGGTGCTCCCTGGTCTTAGGGCTGAGGAGGGCTGGCTACTTGTTAGGCTTGTGCTTCAGAAGATCTAGAAACAGAAGTACTCCAAAAGGTGAAAATCTGGAACGCTTAAATGAAGCTTTAGAAGCCAGGACGGGCCCGGCCCCCGCGGCGCACAGCTCGGTACTAGGGCACCGGCGCCCCTGCGGCATCGGGCCCTTCTGTCCTCTCCGCGCTCTGCCACTCAAGAGCTGGCACTTTTTTAAAATAGATAAATGGGTGTTATTTTTATTTACCTTTTTGTAAAGTGACTTTCAGTCTTCTGTTTGAGGTTCGGGGTGATCCTGTTCTGCACTCGTGTAAATACTGGGTGTCACGCTCTGCGCTACCCGCTTGCCACTCGGGTGGCTGTGCACGGACGACCCTTCACGTCACGCGTTGCTGTAACAAATGCTAATAAAACATCTCTTTCTTTCTCTGTCTGGACTCTGTGCTTCTGTCCGCTCCCGTCAGAGGTCTCAGTGGTACTCACGGTAGGCGGCAGGCGTCTGTCACCCAGCGTTTGAGAGAGCTGGTGTCGCGGTAGGTCGTCTGGGTGGTAACTTGGAGGACTGACAGGAGTTGTATCTGGAGGTAGGTCCTCAGTGGTGACCAAACAGCCCCCGCGAGTGGGAGGAGGGCCGTGGGGGCTCCCCTGTGGGCACTGACCTGGAGCCTCGTGGCCCCACTGCAAAGCACAGGCGGCCAGCAGGGTGCTCAGAGCTTTCAGAGCACGAGCTGGGCCTCAGGTTTATTGTCCTCTTTGCTTTTTAAGCAAAGACCTGTGCCTTTCAGGGATCTGTGCACCTTGCTGGTGAGGTTGAAGCCAGCCAGCCTGCCTGCCGGGAGCCCTGGGGCCCGGGTGTCCCCGACACTCCCACCTGGAGCTGCCGGCCAAGGAGCGCGGCTTGGGGCCCCACGGCCAGTGTGTGTCCGGCCTCGCTGGGCACCCGCCACCCCCACACCAGTGACTCCGCACTTGACTGCCCTGTGGGGGCAGGCTCGGGGACTCCCCAAGCTCTGGCAACCCGCCCATGCCACCACTTCCTCCTGATGAGAGCATCTGTGTGGGAAGTTCGGTCCCAGGCCACCACCCTCTGGGACCATGGGGGAAGGGAGGCGCCTCCGCGGCTGGGCTAGAAGGAGTTGCCCAGGCGCCTTGAGGGGTACCAGCCGCTGCCCACGGTGTTCAAGAGGTGACACTGTTCTAGGCCCCCACCTGCCCCATGCAGGGCTCAGCCTGCCCAGGCAGTGGGATTTCTCAGCAGGCAGCAGCAGCCCCACTGTCAGGGCCGGGAGACAGGGTCAGGGTTAGGAAGATGGGGTCTCACTGGGGCTTCTCCCTCCAGGGATCCAGGGTGACAGTGGCTGTGTGAGCACTCGTGGGCCCAAGTCAGACTCTGCCATTCCCTAAAGCTTACACACCTCTGTCCGCTTTATGTAATACAATAATTTCAAAAATCAGTTTTTAAAAATTACCTTTCTAAAGAGAAATCACGTGCTGTGTGCACAGACCTCACGTAGATGCCGTGGCACAGAAAGGGATTTGGCGTTAACACTAGTGACAGTTTGCGGGTTTGGTCTTCATTTTCAATCAGCCGGTGAGCTGACGGTCACAAACTCGGAGGTGTTCACGTGCTTTATTAAATATGCATATCTCACATTTTATAGGTTAAGATCTCAAGTAAAAATACATTTCTAGAAATCCATGACTTCGTAGCCCATAATTGAGTTACAGAGGACATAATTTTAAATCGGTCTTGAAAAACATTCACAACGAAGTGTACAGACGTCAAGTACTCCGGCACCAAACAGCAGGAAACGTCAGCTCTGGAAATGAAGCCTTGGGGGTGACAGCAGACAGGGGCCCTGGTCAGCCCTGCGCCAGCAGCCTGGCCCTGCAGCTCTCGCGAAGCCTGGTGATGGTGGCCATGGACAAGCTCCCGGGCTCTGAAAATATTTTCTGGAACACAAAGGGAATTTGTTTAAAAAACCAGCAACAGGTGTTCAGCTCAATGGTCCCCCCCATACCCCCGCTGTTGCCCCAAGGGAAGGGCTTGCATGGCCCCTTCTCCTGCGGCCCCGAGCTGTAGCTGAGGGGTCCTGTGGCAGCTCCGAGGCCAGTCAGGGCCCTCGGTGAGTGGCCGGAGTGTGGGAAGCCGGTGGAGCCTCAGACTGCTGTCTGCTGAGAACAGGGGCTTCGCGCTGAGAAAGATGTCCCCCGGGGGTTGGGGGGGTGGGGGGAGTATATGCGATCACATCTCTCCTGCATACTAATAATTTAACGATCACTTCTACAGTTACTGCTGAGAAATTCACGATTTACAAACCAGGCCAGATGTGAGGCTGGCAGTAAAAAGGTGTTGTTTTGTTTTGAAGAAATTAGAGGAATTCTTCCACAGGTACGTGTTATGCAGCACCTAGGCCGGGGCAGAGTGTTTACGGTCCTGAAGGGGGAATCAGTCAAGTCCTGTGAGCCCCGCTTACTCTCCAGAAAATTCTAGATGTTCTTGTGCGGGACTCTCTCTAGAGGGCGCATGGGCTGCAGGTACCGCGCCTCGGGGAAGAAACACGTGTTCAACTTTGCAGAGATTGCTGGGGAAGGTCCCCGCGCCGGCCGCCTCCCCAGCAGCTCCTGTCAGAGGGCCACGACGCACAGTGCTTCCCTCCGGTGGCTCGCGGTACCGGCAGCCACTCGGCCTCCTGGGGTGCTTTAGAAACATTCGCACTGAGCACCTGCTGTGTGACCACCAGCGTGCGCGATGCCAGTCAGAACCAGACGGCACTGAAAGCGTCACGCGGAGGGAAGGCAGCCAGACAGCGACACGCGGACTCACTGGTGTACCTGACACGTGCAGACAAGGCAAACCCGGACGGAAAGCAGACCGGTGGCTGCTGGGTGGGGGAGGGGCAGGCACTGGGTCCCTCGGGGGTGACGGCCGCATCACCAGACCTCGCGCCGCCCATGCGCTAACAGGGAACAGAAAACCCCGTGTCACCCAGGAGGAGCCACCAGCAGCCACAGCCCAGACGGGGTAGGCGGGGCCTCGTCCAAATCCCAGGCTCACGACCCTGCCCTCTGCCCTCTCTGGACGAGGCGTTGTGTCATGTGGGACGGGCTCCAAAGAGTTAGCTGCAGGCTTCTGACGGTACCCAGCCGGTCACCACTTCTGTTGAGGCTGCTGAGCATGGCCAGTCCACCCGTCTGCCCGCCACTCGGAGAGCGCGTGTGGCCCTGGCGACTGGTCATCCCGTGGCCTGGAGTCCGGCTGGAATAGGACCCCTCATTCCCCATGCCCCAGGGCAGAGGCCCCGGCCTCTCCGCGCCTCCACCCAGGCCGCTCCCAAAGCCACCCCGCTCCGCGCTCCCACGTCCCCGCAGTGGGAGAAAGCCTTAGTGGTGCACTCTGGCCAGCGTCCTGATTCCAGGGCAGTCTGCCGTCAGAAGATCACCCGATTGTCCCCTGATGGCAGAGCCGGGGGCTTGCTACCTCCCAGGAGGTCGGGGGGAACAACCGGGCCACCTGCCTGCACTGATGGCTGTTCAGGTGCTGAGCAGAACCTGAAATCGGCCTCCCCCGGCCTCCACAGAAGGCCTGTCGGTACGGCTCCTGCTCTGTTCGCTCAGCACACCAGAGTCATCTACACAGCCTGCACGAGGTCCAGGACCCAGCACGGAGGCCCTGGCATCGGGGAGCTGCCCTTTGGGGTAGGACACACAACAGACACATGCGACCCCACTGGGGCCACGGAGAGCCATCTGGGACCAAAGATGCTAGCTACAGGGGAAGGGGTCAGATGGGTCTGCATTCCGACCCAGTGAACCTGGACCGGCCCAAGGGGGGGTCCCAGCAGGGGGGGGGGCGAGGCCCAGAAGGGACACGGGGACAGGCAGGCTGGGGACGCCAGCACGCCTGGCCAGGCCGCTGCACCGGGAGCAGAGCCCCGACACTCACCTGCATGAAGGTGTGGCACTCGGTCACAAAGCTGCCTCGGGTGATCTCCTTGAACCGCTCACAGGTGTCCGCCACACTGCTGGCTTCCAAAATAAAGGCCTGGTGGTGCTTGATCAGGGTCAGGGCCACCCGAAAGAGAATCTTCGAGCCTTCGCTGAACAGACAGTCCCAGATCCGGAGCACCGTCTGCGGACAAACAGAAATGGCGCGTCACCGGCTGGGGGCTCACACGGCCCTGGTCCCCGCGAGGCACATGCCACGCTCACCTCCACGGGCAGGACGTCCACGAACAGGCAGATGAACCAGCGCGACACGACCAGGGTCCACAGGACGCCGTGCCTGTCCATCAGGGCCGCCACTGCTGGCAGCTTGGTCCTCACCAGCTCCCCCAGGACCTCCTGGTCTGTCTTCAGGCCCAGCATGGCGGGGCTGTAGTAATCTGCCACACGAGGAGAGCAGGGCTGTGGCTGAACGCCCTTCCCAGCAGAGGAGAGGGCGGCTCCCAAAGCGAGGCCGCGCCGTGCACCGGTGAGAATCCGCCGGCGGGAAGCGTTTGCACGGCTGCACTCATGGCACCGAGAGGGGGACACAAGCAAGTGTCCACTCGGGCAAAGGGACAAAAGTGTGCCGTGTACGCGGGCGGAACTGTCCTCAGCCCCACAAGCAAGGGTGAGCCCCCAGGACGAGGTGCGTGGACCAAAGCCAGACGCTGGACCGGTGTGGCTGAGATCCCTGCGGCCACCACACCCACAGACTGGACGTAGGACCGTGGGCCCCAGGGCTGGGGGTGCGGAGCTTCGGTCTGGGAAGATGAGAAAGCTCTGGGGACGGGCTCGTCAGTGTGAGCACACTGGTGCCCTTGCTGAGGGCTGGCCGGCAGCATGGACACGCCATCTGGCTAAGCAGGGGCCGCAGGACACAGGAACAGGTGCGGGGACAGTGCTGACAGTGACCTGCACAGGACGGGGCCCTTGCTCTCGGAATCAGTCCGCGTCCTCTCTCCACACTGGAGGGTCAAGTTCCTGGCATTCTAGAAGGGGCTGGACATCCCCACCCCTCTGACTGCAGGAGGACAGAGGCAGCCAGAGGCCTGGGCCGTCCTGTAAATCACAATGAGACCTGATAGCTTAAGTTGGAGAAATGCCTTAACCGAGTTCGTGGCCTGGGGGCCCCAGACCATAGGAGCACAGAAAGCACAGCCCACCAAGGTGACTTCACGGCCGCTCCGCTCCTCCTGCCCACAGGCCTGGGCACTGGCTGGCAGCTGGCGGTCCCCACTGGCTGGGACCACGCACTCGGACAGACAGCACGACGTAGTATGTCTTCTCCGAACGCATGTGTCCTCCCAGAGAACTTTTTTGCTCATTAAAGGCACGTATTATAGACTTTAATGCTTAGTTTTTGCTGTTAAAGTAGTCTCTCAAAAATGAATAAACATTAAAAAATTTAAAAACAGAACACCAAGGATTTTACAAGTTTTTCCTGCTCATATCCTCATTTTGCATCTATCATCTCTTCTTAAATTGAGCAACATCCTGGCCCCCCCAGGAGATGGAGCAAAGAGCCTCTGCAGTCTGTTCAGAGTGTCCTGCAAGCGACCCAATTCTCCAAGTGACGTCCTGGGGCAGCCGGGTTAAGCCTTCAGGCGGTAAGAGGGTTTGCTGAGCTCCCAGCAAGGTGGCCTCACTCCTGGCCCCAGAGAGGCTTACAGCACCTTCCAAAAATAGACCCGACCAGCTCACACCCTGACTGTCCAGGGCCTGGGGGTCACCAGGGCAGGAACCCCAAGACCTGACCTCCTCACCCTCCTGGCCACATCCGGCCCTGACGCTGAAGGCAGATGGAGCCCGGAGCCCGGGGCCCGCTCCTCTGGGCCGTCTGAGCAGAAGCACACCTCCGGGCCAGCATTCGGCTAAGCACAGGACGAGGAGCCTCCTCAGTAGGCCTGGCGGGGGCCTCGCCTCGGGGACGGCAGCCTTCTGCAAACAGTGCCCTGGCCACGTCAGCACATTGGAGGGCTGAGCCGGGCTGGGGCACAGATTTAGAACCAGCCCGTCTTACTGCTGCCAGAGCTGGGATCCAAGGGGGTGCCATCTAATTCCAAAACCGATGCTCCCCAGCCCCCCAAAGGCAAAAGCACACCCCACGGGCACAGGGCACAGGCGGTGAGATACGGCCCACAGGTAGGGCGACCCCCTGGGACAAGGTCGTCAAGAGGACATGGGAGACACACGGCAGCTCCAGCGGTGTTCACACCTTCGCTCTGCTTCCCGGGGCCCCTGAGTCTCCCCCACGGAAGGTGCCTTGGTCCTCCCTTGGACCACCTTCTGTCTTGAGCTGTGTTTGGAGGGGAAACAGGTCACACCAGCTTGTCGGGACGCCAGGGTGTTGATTCACTGGGCTCTGCTCGATGCGACATCCCAGACGGCGCTCCCGCTCCGTTCCTGAAGCCCGATGGCACCGTCAGCCGGGGCCTCACTGGCGTCTCCGCAGGCCCAGGAGGCCTGTTCCCTCGTCCTTTCTCTGGATGCCTTGGTCCGAATGGTGACTGCTCAGGACAGCGGCCTGACCCGAGAGAGGCCGCCCGGCAGGCTGGGTGGAGGAAGGGCGGGGTCTGCATGTGGAGGCCAAGTTCAGGGCGTGCACACACCGTGTACTGGTGCTCCAGAACACGACTTCCCTTCCACGTCAGCTGTTCTGAAACAGGGGAGGCTCTGCTGGCCTAGTCACAGGTGTCCCCGCACCTTCTCGCTCGTGGGAGACCTCAGCCGGTCTTCCCAACTCTCAGCCACACAGGCCTCCTATTATTTCCTACTGAGCCGCTCCTACCCAGAGCGGTAGGGACCCTTCACGCGTGCGCTGCATGATCACAGACACCACCTCTTTTCTGCTTTCCTTGCAAGGCCTTATCTCAAAGTCAGTTTTTAATTTTAACATAACGAAAATTATCAATCTTGTCTCTTCTATTTTTTGAATTTTGTTCAAGACCTACCTCCCTCCTCAGCAATCACGAGGCTGTTCTCACCTCATTTTCTAAGTGTCAAAGTTCCGCTTTTTCACGTGTCTTGAATCCACCTGGAGTAGGAATAGGGTTTTCCATGTACACAGGTGTCACAGAGGATGTTGCAAACGGCGATCTTTCCCTACTGATCGAATACCTCAAGCCCCAAGTCCCCCAGATTCATAGGTCGGAAGACCAATCGATTTCTGCACTCTCGCCTCTGGTCTCCATACCGTTTCCTTGTAATGGCAGGACAGGACGTTAAATCTCCAATATTCCCTCAGGCCTCCCTGGTTCCCTAGATAAACCCTCCTCAGATAAAAGAACCACCGAGGTCCAAGCAGCTGATGTCACCGCAAGTGTGATCTGCGCATGTGAGAGCTTCCATGACATCTGTCTGTGTGACAGCCGCATGGCGCGAGCCCCACAACGTGAGTGGATGAGTGTGTCCTTTTCTGTTTTCTGAAAGATTTGTAAAGCGCGCAGAAATTCTCCACACCTTCAAGGTTCGATGACAGTATTGCCATTTCAGACGGTCCACTTTCTCCTAAATCAGCTTTGTTAGGCAGTATTTTTCTCAAAATTTTCCACTTGGCCTCTTTGTCTTACTTGTATTCTCTTGAGATTCTTAAAAACCTCTAAAGATTTTCAAATTCCAGCACCCTTTCCATTTCCACGTATCCGTCCTGCCAGGCTCTGTCTGTTGTGTCGGTTTTTCCAGAGAACCAGCCTTCGTCTCGGCTCGTCTTTCTGACTCCTTCTGTTCCGACTTACCAGTCCTGGAAGCCTGTGCCGCGGGGAGGCCGGCACGGCTCAGCGTGTGTGACTAGTGTGCCACCTCCCGGGCCCCCTGCTTCTGTGTGACGAGGAAAGAAACTAGGGAGCAGGATGCTGGTGCCGGGCCAGCTTGCTTCCAGTGACCCACAGCAGTGCCTCTGCCCCCTCAGTCCTGACTGCAATGTCGTCCGACGGGACGTCGCGAGGACGGGAAAGGACATTTCAGGGGCTAACACACAAGCCTGTGCAGTCACCTGCCCTTCAGGGCCAGCCCAGAGCCCCTCTGTGACAGTTTCAGGCTGTGCCGTGGCTGCTGCTGCCCCCTCCCGCCTGTGTCTTCATTCACTGAAACTTCCCAAGCCCCAGAGCAACCCGGGGATGTGACAGGTCTCAGTGAGTATTTGTGGGAAGGAGGTGACTTGGTCACAGTACAAATACACATCATGATTCAGTCTCCAGACGCAGCTCAGCCATTGCTCCATCTAGAAGGTCCCCTGACCAACCCCCCGCCCCGCCACTTCCTCGCCATTTCCCTGCACCTGCCGCTCAGGCCTCCTCAGGCAGAGCTGGGATGGTGAGATGTCACGCACATGGGGACGGTCTGTCCCTTGAAGGCGGCCTATCCAGGAGGGCTGCTGGCGTGTCCACTCTGTGCCATGGCGAACAGTGGCACTGGAGTGTGGGAGTCCCCATTCTGTAAAATGGATCAGTAGTTGGGCCCGTGTGGTACTGCTGTGCTGAGGCGAGACTCGGGACATGGAAACATGCTGTATGCTCCCAGGCAGAAATCACAGCCGACTCCTGCCGTGGTCACTGCGGGGTGCCCGGAGCTGGGGCCAGCTCTCCAGGGTGGTAAGGGCGGTTCCAGCCCGACTTGAGGGCACTTATGCTGGAGGGGAGAACCAGGGCTCACCCGTCCGGTGGTCACGAGAACTCCCCGGGCCGCACATGCCCTGTGTAGCTATGCCCGCCTTAGGCCAAGCACGAGGCTGGGTCCGGTCACCACCGTCGCGGCTGTGGAGGGCACAGGTCTTCTCCCACCCAAGACGGCTCTGGCCACTTCTCTTCCCAAAGCGATCAGGGTCCATACTGCATTACCAAAACCGGTGCTATTTATTAATCAATGAATTGGAAGGAATGATTCTCATCCCGATAACAGTTACAGCTGATAACGACTCACTCTTAGGACTGTTCTGAACTCTACAGGAAGCTGAGTGGACCTCTCACTGATTCTGGGCCCTGCGAGCCTCCACACAATGGGGCAGCCTGGGGACCAAGCCCAGCACCCGACACAGACAGTTCACGCTAAATTGCAGAGCAGAGAGAGTGCAACCAGGGCCCAAACGGTCACAGGCGTGTTCAACCCACCAGGCAGTATTCTTCCCACGAGTGCGTCTAACAGCCAAAAGGATTTCTCTTCGCTCTTGGTTATGAGGACCAGGTAACCTGCTATGAAGTTCATTCCCTGAAACAAGAAAACGGGTCCTGAGCCGCCTCAAGCCACCTTCGGTGGCTATGACGCACTGCTCGTCCCTTGCTGTCCCCAAAACCACGCAATTCCGGAACGACCTTCTGGTGCAAGATCGAGATCTGCCTTCCAAGTGACACACACAGCACGAGAAAGCAGAAACACAAATCTATGTGAAGAAGCTGTCGGGGTCACGGCCCTGGAGTCCACACTCAGACCCTCCTGGGGCTTCGGCCCCCCTACCACACCACTCAGACCCCCC